>NC_029793.2:143285182-143300472 GCF_000816755.2 Arachis ipaensis | reverse complement strand
GCATTAGGATATGGCAGCTAATTTTTGGGTAGCAATTGGCTTCCATAAATGTTGGACGATTGAAGTATTGAACGACAGAGAATAACTTGCACACGCAGTTTTAATTAGAGGTTGGATTAGTCAACCTTAGCTTGTTCATGAGTAGTTTTGTAGAGTTTTGAGAAAACCTAATCATCTTTAGTAGATTATACTAAACCAAATAGAGTTAAATCGGGAAATTAATTAATTTTAAGTGAATATTAGTTGATTTGTTTAAAATTATTTTTTATTTTAAATTTTAAAATTTAAATCGAAAGTTCTCCATAAAAACAAGATTAGAAAGTTAATTTAACAACACAAAAACTAAATAATATTAACTAATTAAAAAATAGCTCTCTGTATTTAAGTAGTTAAAACATTGTTCTTGTTCACTTTAAACCCATCAACAATAACATCTACACGAGTTAAGTCTCAGAGTGGTCTCTAAAGTTACACTCGTACTTTATAGTAGTCCCTAAATTTAATAATTACCCATACTTAATCCTGAAATTGTATTCCGAGACTCAGTCTCATCCTTTCGGCACATTTTCTCAATCTGGCGTTACCGAAAAGCTGATCTGGACAACAAGATGACACGCTGGCGACGCTAAAATGACGTAGTTTTGCTGGTGGCATGTAAATGCCTTAAAATGACGTTGTTTCACTCCAAAATTGCTTTTGAAGAATTTTCCCTCAAACGTTAACGTAACGTATTGTCTCCCCCTCTCAAAACACAACACAAACAGAGTCTTTCCTTCTCCCCTATACTCATCAATGGCGATGGTGTGATTGCTGTAACTGCAGCAATTTCGTTGGAACACGACTGTTCTGGAGGATCGGTTTCGTCATCTGCATCAGACGAAGACTATACTAAAGGCTGGTTTCTTTGAAAGAGGTAAGGAAAAAAAGAAAAAAATTATGTGATAATAGGAGTGCTCTGTTTTTTGTTATTGTTGTTAGTTTAATATCTTTAGTAGTTAGAAACAATTTTTTTGGAGTGTAATGTGTGGGTATGCATGTTTGTGTTTCGCAATGTTTGCTAGTAGGGTTTAATCACAACTAGCTTTCTGAGCGGTTAGGCTAATAAAATTGTTGATTGGATAATGGTTGTTTGTCATGGTAGAAACTTGTTTCTTATCTGTTAGGGTTTACTGCATTTACAGTTGAAAACAGGATTTTATGTTTTAGTTGTGAAGTTTCCAAGTTGTTAATGTGGTTGAAGATGATGAGTTTGATCATGAAATTTTGTTTTTAAATTGCAGATGGATGATCCTTTGATTACCATCATATTTCACCACGGAGGGTCATTTATCACAGAGCGTGATGTAAATGTGAATTACAATGGTGGACAAATTTCTGAATTGCCGAGAATTGACATAGACACACTGGATGTATTTTTTGTCCGAGACTACTACAAGAACATTTGGTATGACAATATGACTCACTGTTGGTGGCTGGTGCCTAATAGGCCATTGCAAATTGGTCTTAGAGCTGTGACACATGACAAAGTGCTCATAGAGATGTGTTACCTTGCTCAGCACATGGAGTCTCTGAACCTGTGTTTAATGAGGAGGCAGAACCAGCATCATCCAAAGGCAAGGAGTTAATAATACTACAAGACCTTATTCCCCATCTATACCCCACCGTTAATGTCACAAACAAAACAATTTCTACCACATCACCATCAACTCCAATTTCAGAGCTAACTCACACCGCCCCACAACAATTTTCACCACATCACCATCAATTCCAATTTCAGAACCAATCACACCACCATTCCTACTCCAACAATAATTCCCACAACTAAGCCTGCTGGTAAATTTATTTCAGGACCAAAACATAAGACTCAACCTATGACAACTTCTATTAGTAATTCCAAATCACTACAAAAAAGAATGGCAGCACCTACTACTGCTTCTACTACTAAGCTCTCTCCACCACCAAAAACAATAGCACAACCCACAGGTGCTCCTAGTACTAAGCCCAACCCACCATCCAAAATAATGGCCCAATTCACTGCTGTTCCTAGCACCAAGCCCAACCCACCACCAAAATCAATGGCCCAACCCACTTCAAAACCTCTAACTAGGTCCAAATTTAAATTTAAAGAAATCAAAAAAGTTTGATCTATTAAAGAAAGACCCTCAAAAAATAAAAAATACAGCATTACATGCAAGGAGGCTTTTAACAAGATCAGCTGCAACTAAAACTTTTGGAAGAGTATCTGTTAAGGGAAAGGAGTCCCAAACTGTGTTTGTGAGTTTGTCTAGTGAGGAAGAAGAGTGATGTTAAAAAGAGGACTACAATAGATAAGAAAGTTGAAGAAAAGAGAGATATTATGCTTAAGGATAATGGTATTGTGTGTGCAGACTCAGGGTCTGAAGATGATGAATTGTTTTTTGGACCGATTTCTAAGGTTGGAGAAATAGCACCATTTTATGATGTTCAAGATGGAGCTTATGATGAATCTGAGGGTGGAGAGTCTTGGCACTCTAAAGAAATGAAGACTCCTCCGAACCCTAAGGATGAGTTGGAGGAGGTTAATTCAAATGAGGTGTTTTCTATGTTTAGGGAAGGAGAAAGGTTTGGTGAGCTTAAACTAGAGGTTGGAATGAAATTTAATTCAAAGATAGAATTTAAGGAGGCTGTTCATGAGTACTATATCCAGGAGGGAAGGCAGCTCTGGTTTAAGAAGAATGACAATGTAAGGATGAGGGCTGTGTGTAAGGGAGAGGACTGTGGCTAGCTTCACTACTAGAAATAGGGTTTTTTCGGACGAATTTTGAGACGAAATTCAAATAAATTTCGAACAAATTACAGACAAATTTTTTTTTTCAAACAAAATTGGGACGAAATTTTTTTGTCCCAAAAAGCCTTGTTGCTAATTTACATTTTGTCTGAAATTTCGTCCGAAATTTTTTTCAGACGATTTTGTGACAGATTTCGAATAGGCATTTATCTGCTAGATTTCTAACTATTATGATGTATTTTAGACGAATTTTAGACGGATTAGCCAACATAAAGACAATGTATTTCAGACAAATTTCAAACAAAAAATATAATTTATTTTAGACAAATTTCTAACGAATTTAGTCAAATATAACAAATTTTTTTCGAACAAATTTTAGACAAATCAAATCTTTCTTTTCAATTAAATTTCAGACAAATTTAATTTAAAAGAATTTACGTATTTGAAACAAATTTCATACAAAATAAAAAATTATTTTCGCAAATTTTATACAAATTTTCATTTAATATATAAATATTTTAGAAAATAAATTGTATTCGATCTGCTTTCTATATTAAGACCATCATAATCATTTTTTCATATTACATCATCTCGAAATTATAAACACAATAAAATCATGAAAAAAGTAATTACCATAAAAGAGTTAAAAAAGTATTTATTATTAAAATACTTTTGTCCATAAATATAATCAAACTAAAATAAGAAAAAATACTTAAACTAAAACAAAGAAAGCCTTTAAAAAGGTCAAATATCATGAATAAAATAAAATGTACTAACTAATTCACCCAAAAATTTCTTAATCTAAATCAGAAAAAACATATACTCCTGACATCAATCACTTATGTTATCATCCTTATCATCACTAGAGCCTGTCCCAAGCTCATCTTCTGCAGGATCAGACAAGGTTGAAGGAAGTGAGAGATTCAACTTTTTATACAAAGATGAATTGTCTTTTTAGTAGAACCAACTCTTTTCTGTTGAACCTTTAGTTGACGTCCTTGATCTTTTAACTTGTGCTCAACATCATTCAACTTAACCTTTTGCTCTGACCACTGAAGAATACATAAATCAAAACAAAATATTAAATTCAAAGACATTGGCAAATGATAGAAAAAGAAAAGTGTTAATAGAGTTGAAGAAAAACTACTAACAGTGTTGATAGGATCAAGAGTTTTATTACATGAAATAATCGCTTAATAGGACCCGGACAATAACTTCAATAAAAATCCATGTATAAAACAGAAAATAATATAGCAAGAAGAATGCTAGCAGCAAAACTAAGAAATCCAGATTTTCACCTCAATATCAGGACTTGAATATAAATATATATCTGATTTAATCCTAAGGCGTTCTGCTCTGTTACCAAATATTTGATTTAATCCTAAGGCGTTCTGCTCTGTTACCAATTTGCTCAAGGCTCTGTCACATGACACAAAACAAAATAAATGCAACCAAATTAGAGAAGGTTAACTGACTCTAAACTCAAAACACAGTCACAAATCAAATGTTAAACTTCAATGCCCACATCAGGGAAATCAAATATTATCCCAAACTACAATACCAGCAGGAAAGAAACCCAATAAAAGCTAACCTCTTCTTTCTTTCTATTTTCTCTATCCCACATGCTTTATATATACACATAGAAACTATGGTTACAAGCTTACATACATGGCAAACAATAACACTGGCACTTAAATTTAACTTGAAGATATTCTTGATTTTAGCATAATAATACAAGCACCGGCGGTTATTGGGGGGAAAAAAAGAGAAAAAGAAAAAAGAAGACAATTGAATTTAGAGAGAAAGTTACGTTGTGATATATATTAATTCCTATTAATTAATTAATGGAAGTTACCAAAGTTTGCTTGTTCTTCCAATTCGATACCAACCTCAGCAAACCTTTTCTCTTTGTAAACGTACCACTTAACAGCAACAAAGTAAATGACAACATTGATAGCACTCAACAAACTCAATTATATTGAATCAATTATATTAGATTAGATAAACGAATACCTTGATAATACACAACAGCATAGGTAGCAAGCACAACTAAACTTGATAATACACAATCTGCAACACAGGAACAGATTCACAAGAAGCCAATTCTCTGAGTTTTTTTTTTTTTCGGTAAAAATATTGGATCCTAACATATTCCTAAATTTAATATGCCAAAATTTAAACTTTCATTTCACATCTGCAACTCAGGAACAGATTCACCCAGGGAACCAAAATATCATGAATTCAATTATCAGAAGTTAGAATGCAAAATGAAGAAACAATAACACAATACCCACCAAGTTAACAATGAAAGTAAGCACCAACCACAAACCTAGTCATAATCAAACTCTAAAAATTTAAAAAACTCATCAACAAAACATAACAAACAAATTATCAAACAGAGAATATGCATAATAATATTTTTTCAGAAAGATATTTGTCCTCTTCTTCATTTTGGTTATGATGCACAACATACAAGACCAATCCTACAACAGTAGATAAGGCAAGGAGTACCCAGATCCAGCAAGAGAACCTTCACTAACCATGTGCTGAAAATTGGAAGCTCATCGTCGGATCTTTTGATAGCTGCACAACAGGTCCATCAAGCCCTAAAATCATTTATTCTCCAGCAATCAGAAGTATGCCTCAAGCCCCAATAGAATAAAAAAGGGGAAAACTGACCTGGAAAATAAGGGAAGTCAAGGGTTCATATTTCATAGCATGGTGGACGAAGTGAGGCCGCAGGGACAATGCGACGCGAACGGAGGCCGAAGGTGCAGGAACCGGCAGATGCAGACGAGCCAACGACGAGAAGAGAGAACGGCGTCGACGACAATTCACGACACACGCACAGGACTTCCGGAGGCGACGACGCAGTGACGGAGACAAAGCAGAGTAGCCGATGATCGTGGCAGCAACCGGGCGGTGGCGGTGGCTGGTGGTTCTTTTGGGACTGTGAGATTGACAGAGTAAGGTGATGCGCCAACGCGATGAAGGCGAACCACGGACATAGGCGACGGCGCAGTGAAGGAGATGTACAGAAGACGACAAGACGATGCAAAGAAACCGGCGACGTGCGGTGGCGGTGACAAACTGACTGAGAGAATGAGATGCTGAGAGCTTTGCCTCTGTGACTTGTGAGTTGTTAGATTGAGTCAGAGAGAGTGAAGGGGAATGGGGCTCCGTTTAGGGTTTTAATTTTTCCAAAAAGAAGAGTGGGGGAACGGCGTCGTTTTCATGGGAGGGGTTTAAAAAAAATAAAAATCGGACCGATCCGGTTTTTTAAACTTGCCGGTTCAGCGGTTTTCTAAGAACCAACCGGGTCAAACCGGTTCACATCGGTTTTTTCCATGTTTGGTATCTTTTTCTACCTGGACCGGTTCACTAGTTTTCTGGTCCAACCAGCCGAGTCAGTCCGGTTCTAACAACATTCGTTGAGAGTGAGATTGAGAGATGAAGACGGTGAGGCTTGAGAGATCAGGGATTTAGGTTTTTTTTTTATATATATAAATCAGCAAAACGAACCGGTCAGTTATTTAAAACTGCCAGTTGACCGATTTTATCAAAACCGTCAAATCCAAACCAGTTATCACCGGTTCTTTTCCTTCTTCGGTCAGACACTTCAACCGGACTGGCTACCTGACCGGTTCACTAATTTTTCAGTCGAATTAACTGGTCCGGTCCGGTTCTTAACAGTGATGAAGATGAAGGGCTCAGAGAGAGGACTGGGTGTGAGGGTTTTCATAGCAGTGATGAAGATGAAGGGCTGGGTGTCGAAAAGCTTTTGATGTATTCATTTGTATTTTTTTTTAATTTTTAATATATCTTAATCTTATATGAAAAAAGTATATGATTTTTTTTTATTTTACGTGATTTTTTTATTCTTATTTATTATTTGTATTATTTTTTTAAAAGATTATAAACCGGCCGATTATTTAAAACTGCTGGTTGACTGGTTTTATCAAAACCGTCCGGCCCAAACCGGTTATCACCGGTTCTTTTTCTTCTTTGGTCAGACATTCAACCGGACCAGCTACCTGACCGATTCACTGATTTTTTGGTCGACTCGGCCGGTCCAGTCCGGTTCTTATAACTATGGATTCACTGCCAAGGAACCAAAATAAAGGCCTTTATCATAAGAACAGAGAAACATAGGGAATAAATAGTTACCTTTTACTATTCATGGTGAGGGTTGAGCGCCGATTGAGGGATAGGAAGTGACGGTGGAGCGCCGATTGAGGGATAAGCAACAATGTCTTTGGTGTTTAGGGTTTACGACAGACAGCGCCGATTGAAAAAGGGCACGCCGATGCAGGGTGTGCCGACGGAGCAGTGACGACGGAGCAGCGCCGATGGAGGGTTACGAGAGAGGGTGCGAGATTGCGAATTTGAGGAGGAGGCTTGTGATTAGGGTGCGAGGGTTGCAACAGAGAGGGTGCAAAAGAGAGGGTGCGACGGAGGGCTGCAAGATAGGGATCGGAGAGAGGGTTGGGTGCAAGAGTTCTCAGCAGTAATAAATTAAAGGATCTCAACAGTGATGAACAAGAAGGGCTCGGAGAGAGGGCTGGGTGCGAGGGTTTTCATAGTAGTGATGAAGATGAAGGGCTGGGTGCCAAAAAGCCTTTGATGTATTCATTTGTATTTTTTTTTTAATTTTTAATATATCTTAATCTTATATGAAAAAAGTATATGATTTTTTTATGTGATTTTTTTATTCTTATTTATTATTTGTATTATTTTTTTAAAAGATTGGATATAATTTATTTTTAAGTTTTTATATATGTGATTCTTTTAGATACACTTTGTCTTAAATTTTGAATTATCATAACGTAAATAATTAAAAGAATAAATTAAAAAATAATAGACTAATTTAAAATATAAACAATATTTTTATACTAAATGTTAAAGATTTTCAATAAACATTTGAAATTCGTTCGAAAATTGATGCACTTTCAAACAAAATTTACAAATGATGTTATTTTCATCCCAATTTTGCTGGAAAAAAGTTTAGCTACTTTGAAGGGTAAGCTATAGTAAAAGTATTTAAGACTAATTATAGACAAATTTGGGATAGAATTAACATTTTTTAAAATA
Organism: Arachis ipaensis; assembly: GCF_000816755.2. Lineage (NCBI taxonomy): Eukaryota > Viridiplantae > Streptophyta > Magnoliopsida > Fabales > Fabaceae > Arachis > Arachis ipaensis. Next base: position 143,292,614 of record NC_029793.2, on the reverse strand, counting down.
CGTCCCAAATCCGTCTGAAATTATTGCGCATATTCAGATGGAATACAGACAAATTATAGTTTTTGTCCGAAATATGTTGCTAATCTGTATGAAAATTTTGGCGCCATCCAAAAAAAATTTGGCGCCAAAATTTGGGACAAAATTTAGACAAATTTAGAACAGAATATATTATTCCAATGTCTCCACTAAAAGTTGTTCAACATTTGTCTCAAATTCGTCCGAAATAAAAAGTCATTCGGACGGAATAAATTTCGTTTGAAATTTTCGTCCGAAAAAGCTCTATTTCTAGTAGTGCTTGTATATGCTTCCTGGGACAGTGAGGATAATTGCTGGCAGATCAAGACCTTTATGGACGATCACACTTGTCTTAGAGAGACTAAGAACAGGCTAGCTAACAATAAGTGGCTAGATTGCAAACTGGTTAGAAAATTAAGAAAATATCCCAATCTTAAACATTCTGAAGCTGCACAATACTTTAAGAGCAAGTGTGACTCTAGGGGATATTAGGGCCGTAGTGTACAGAGATGCTACTGTATAGTATGGTATGGTTAGAGATTATGGGTTGACATTGCTGAAAAGTAATCCTGACTCCACTGTTAGTATTGGTGTTAGACATCATTCCAATCCTGATGAAGATCCAACTTTTGATAGGATGTACATTTACCTTGATGGGTATAAAAGAGGGTTCAAGGCTAGCTGCAGACCACTTATAGGCTTGGATGGAGCATTTCTAAAAATACAACATAGTGGTCAAATCCTCTCTGTCATTGGTCAAGACGCAAACAATCACATTTATGTGATTGCTTATGCAATTGTGTCCATAAAAAACACAGAGAATTGGCGATGGTTTATGGAATTGCTGCATCAAGACTTGGGTGATTACAAACAACATAGTTGGTGTTTTATTTCAGACATGCAAAAGGTATTGTTGTTATTTATTGATAGATATCTTAATTAATGGTAGTAATCGAAGATTATGAGATATAACTGCTAAATAGTAAATCTCTTTACTGTTGTTTATTGTTAGATATATTAATTATTGTTGTTTATTGTTATATATGGGTGCCGAGTAGTGAATCTATCTGTTTACTGCTATTTAGAACAATTAAGTTGTTGTTGTATAAACTAGATGCTGCATAGTTGATGGTTGCTATATACGGGTAGTATCTGTTTACTCTGTTGAGGGGCCAATGTGATGTCACTTACACAACTTTAGGGACCATTCTGAGTTCATTAATACAACATGATGGACCTTTTTGAGGCTCGATTATAAACTTTTGTTCTGACTTTTTGGTTATGCAGGGACTTATCCATGCAGCTCAGGATGTGTTTCCAAATGTTCATCACAGATTCTGTGTTTGGCATTTATGGAGTAACTTCAACAAACAGTAGAAGGATAATCAGCTTAGAGGTTTGCTTTGGGAGTGTGCAAGGTCTACGACTCAAGAAGGGTTCATTGAAGAGATGAAAAAATTGGAAAAGCTAAATAAGGATGCATGGACTTATCTCTACAAATGGCCAAAGGACTCATGGAGCAAGGCATTCTTTAGTAATACACCTAAAATGGACAACATCTGCAATAATGCCTGTGAAATTTTCAACTCACAGATCAAAGAACCTAGAGCCAAGCCTATTATCACACTGTTGGAGGAGGTCAGGATGTATGCTATAAGATCTATAGCCAGAAACAAGGTGAAATTGAGGAACAACATTGGGATCCTACCTCCAATACAGCGAAGCAGGTTAGAAAAGATAAGAAAAGAATAAAAAAATTGGATTCCCATGTGGTCTGGTGATGCAGATTATGAAAAATTTGAAGTTCATGGGTGGCCGACCAATATGGCTGTGGACTTGGGCAAGAGATCATGCACATGTAGTTTTTGGAAACTAAGTGGTATGGTCTTTTATGCATATTTTTTTATTGTTTTATTCATGATTTGCAATTGGAATTTTGTTTATGTATGGCTGTAAATTTCTGTGTAGGGATGCCATGTGTGTATGCATGTGCCGCATTGGCCAAGGATGGTAAAAAGCCAGATGAATTCTGTCATTATTGGTTGACCATGGAAGCATACAACAAAACTTATGCCTTTCATATAAATCCACTTTCTGGTCAGGCATTGTGGGAGAAATCACCACATAACAGACCTCAAGTACCAAAGTTCAAGAAGAAGCCAAGGCCAATTAAGAAGAAAAGAAGAAAGGATGTTGATGAGGAGCCAAGTAGAGGCAAGAAGCAGAAGATCTCCATGAAAAGAATTTATAAAAAAGGACATTGTCATTATTGTGGTGAAACAGGTCACACCAAAAGAAATTGTCGTAAGAGTGCTGTTGACGAAGAAATCAGCTGCTGTAGCTACTGCAGCGGCTGCTGATACTGATGCTAATGGAGGTGAGGTCAACAATTCTGCTCCAACTGCCACTGTAAATGGTGGTGATGCCCCACTTGTACCATAGGCTCAGGTCGAGATTCAGCTTGATCTTAGTTAGCCTGTTTTGTCAGAAACTGATGACTCTCAATAGGTTCGCTTCAAATGTTTTATGTTTCATACATAGGTGCAACTCCCTTCTGTTCGACTAACCAAATTACCTCCTAAGAGAAAGTTGTCCACACCCAAAAAGAACACTCCATCAACAAGTACCAGCTACTACCACCCAACCAACCAGCACCCCACCTGCAAGCACTCCATCTGCAAGCACTCTACCAGCAAGCACTCAACCAGCAAACATAATGAGATTTGTGCCTAATCCTAGATTTAAGCCACCTAGAACCAAGAATTAATGACTTAGATTATTATTTTTAGGGACAGATGGTGTCTTTGTTTGTCTATTTTGGTGAAGTAATTTACTTTGTATGCTTTCTTAATTAGGATCCCAGTGTTGGAGATTTTAGTATTGAAAACTTATGAGACTTATATTTTGACAACTCTGATATACTTGGTGACTATTGTTCTAGCTTTATCATACCTTATTTTGGATGTATTTTCTACATTATGAAACATGAATTATGACTTTCTTGAATTGATCTGTGTCAAATTTTTATTTTTATTTTGTCCTCTTATATGCAATTAAGATGCATTCCAAACACTGTCCATTTCTATTTTATTGACAAGAATTATATTTTGGATGAATATATTAGTACTTCATATTGTTTCTCCAATTTCTAAAATATGCAAGTACAGTAGTGTCAAACACTTTAATTTACATTTCTTTCAAATAAACTGACAGGTACAACTACAGGAACAACATATGCATGCCATTTGTTTTTTGCCAGATACAATTGGCCAAATTGCCTATCTAACTTTAAGAGAAAAATAGCTACTGTAATCAGCAGCATAAATACAGACACCAAAATTCCACCTACTTTTAGAACCCTAACTTCATACTCTAATCTTTCAAGTTTCCAAACAATCTTCATCTTCCACTCTTTATTGTCAATTGAAGGGCTTGTTCTGCCATCACATGTTATCACATCTTCTTCCAGAATTTTATCTACCCACAGAAACAACCTACACCACCTCTTACCTATATTCTGCACCCAAAAAAGTGAATCAACCAAGTTTATATCTAGAATTTCAGCAAACAACAACAACAACCACTTATATTGTAGTTTGGGCAACCCACGAACGGTCTCTTTGGATTAGAATCTGTCGCTGACCATCGCAGCACTGATCTCGACCCGCACCCATACCATTCTGGCAAACGTGAATCCTTGTTTCTGTTCATTCTCTTCATAGTGCTTCCAAATGATCGTGGGTTGTTCGAGCTCCCAACTGCATTGCTCGCGCTAGCCATTGTCGTCTGGCTATGAAGATGCTGAAGAGAATCCAAGCGAAGAGACTGTAAGAGAAGAGAAGGGGCACTGGAGATTGATCTTCAAATTTGAAAATTAGGGTTTTTAACTTCAAATTAGAGACCAAATTGACTCAACAAAATTTACTCATCCATGTCAGCTAGCCGTTAGCGTCGCCAGCGTGTCACCCTATTGTCCAGATCAGCTTTTCGGTAACGCCAGCTGAAGAAAATGTGCCGGAAAAATGAAACTGAGTCTTGGAGTGCAATTTCAAGGACAAATATGGATAACTATTAAATTTAGAGACTACTGTACTATGAAGTACAAATATAACTTCAGGAACCACTCTAAGACTTAACTTCATCCAGACACATAATTAAAAGTTGTCTAGAAAAATCACATGAGGTATTTTCAGTATTTTTTTCTTTTGTTTTTCTAGAAGTTATTAACACTTTTAAATAATAAAATTATTTGCATTAATTATTAGATAAAAGTTGTATGATTAAAACAAACTTCAATACTTGCAGAGTAAAAAGATAAATATTTTCTTAATTAGTTCCTAAGTTCTATTATTGGTCAAACAATAATTAAGAGATCGAAATACTAGGAAATTTACAACAATTTAATATGTAGTTAGGTACTATAGTCTTGTACATTAAAACTTTGAATTTTCATAAGCCTGATTAAAATTAATTTTTAAAATATAACTTTATAAAATTCGTAAAAAAATTATGTTTAATAAATTAAAATAAAAGTAACTTTTAATAAGCATGAATGATAAAATTGACTTTTTTTTAAAACGTTAGTTAAACCCCGTTATTCATAAAAAAATGATAAAATTGTGTTTAATATAATTGTTTTTAACATTTAAAATGATTTTGATGTACATAAATATAATAAAGAGTATGAGCAAATATAAATATTCATAAATATAAGATTACATTAGATTTTTAAATTTTAAAAATACAACCCAATTTGAAAAAGTAACTTCATATGAATTTTAATTTCAAAAGCACTTTTAATTTTTCAAATTAAAAACACAAATACATGATAATCCGATTTACTTACCAAATATAAAATAAGAATTTAAGCTATGTAAAACAAAATTATTTACGCTTGAAAGGATTTTTATCTACCCCTAATGATGAATCAGTCAATTAAACAAATTTCAGATAAAATAGAATATGATTCTCATTTATATCCTGAACTAATAACTGCAACAAAGGCGATGGGCATGGTTTCGGATTAAATACACCTCTTTTCTGATGAATCATAAATCAAAATCAACTAGCAAGTCAATTAAGTGTTGATCATGGAGCTAGCTAGTTAAATAATTGATGATGCATAGAATAGTATTGCTGTTCAAATCAATCACATTCTGAAATAAATAGGTAGATTATCGTTGCTTAGTCACATAATAATAATAATATTCCAGAAAAAGGAAAATAAAGGGAAAATGCGTAACCTACTAAAGCGGCATTAATGTAGATGAAGCAAAAACAATACACATCTACGTGATTTCAAAAGGGGTTTGCTTTGTATAGATATTGATATTGATTCGTTACGTTCCCCCTCATTGTGAGAGTTGGCAGTTCACACTACTCATGGTCATGGCCTCTCAGTCACAATCTAGAACGAACTAACAAGTTGTATTAATTTCGATCATGTTCGTTTTCGCTTTCTTCTATTGTTTCTGTTGTTAGCCGACTTAGTAGCCCGCGTTTGCCATAATCTTTTATGAGTCTTGAAAAGTTTGGTACTCACTTTCACCATCCCCCTACTACTACTACTCTTTTTTGGCACATAACTTACCCATGTTTATTTTATCTTCATCGTATATAGTTAGTTACCTTAGCTTCTTGCCCCACCGTCAAAAAGAGAGCGACATGGTGTAAAACAGGGGATATAGAAATGTTCAATGTCCATCCAACTCTAATTAAAGTCATGTATGTACTCTTTTTTGCTTCCTTAAATAGTGTTTCTATCAAAAACAGTGATAGCTTGTACATCAAAACCCAAAGACTTAGAGGCTCTTAACTTTTCAAAGTTGTTTTTTTTTTAAGAATTATTTTTTAAAAATCAGTAGCTTGGTCCATAAAATTAAAATAATAATAATAATACACAAATATTAGACAACTAATTTTTTTTAATCAAGTACAACCAAGTCAAATTTATATAACGCCTTTGCATTATTATTTTCGTTCTTCCTCCTCTTTCTTCTCTTCCTCCACTTTTATTATCATGATTCTCATCCCTTCCTCCTACTTCTCTCATTTGATTTCTTTTTCTTCTCCTTCTTCATTCTTCTCCTCCTCTTTTTTTATTATCATCATCATCATCACTATTATCATCATCTTTTTTTTCTTTATTTTTGTTCAATATCAAACAATTAGTTTAATAAAAATAAAAGTGACACATAAATTTTCGGTTAATGACACAAGAAGTTTGTTGAAAACGAAAATGTTTGGTAACCAAAGAAAATCAGCCAAAAACAGTCATAACTTGCCTTATTTAGCATTCATTAATTGTTGCGATAATTAATTAATGCTAAATAAGGCAAATTTTGGCTGTTTTTTTTTTGTTTACCTAACATTATCCATTGAAAATGACATTAAATTTTTTGTTAAATCACACAAAAAATCTTTAAAAAAATCACAAATTCAAAATCTTAACTCACTCAAATAACAAAATACATTCAAATATGTTTTAGAAAAAAAATACAATAATTTATTACAAATGATATAGAGATAGTTAGACCTTATATATATGAGTTTAATACTACTCAATTAACTATGATAAGAAAAATTGGCTAAAAAATTTTTTTATATCACGGTTAAAAAATTTTGGTTTCAAAATTAAGAATTTTTTGTGCCACAATTAAAAAATTTCAGTGTTAATTTTTAATAAATTATACAAAATTCAAAACTTTCCTTTTTGTTCTTCTCCTTCAATAATCATATTCTTCTTCTTTTTCTTCTTGTTTCACTCTCTTAACAAGGACTTATGTCATTGTTAAGAAATTTTAGTGTCAAAATTAAAAAAAATTTCTGTGTCATAAACAAAAATTTTGATGCTATTTCTAATAAATTATGTACAATTTAAAACTCTTCCTCTTCTTATTTAATCTTCTTATTTCATCCTCATAATAAGGATCTAAAACTTCATATGCTACTGTTAAAAAATTTCGGTGCTACTTTTCTAAATAAATACTACAAAATTCAAAATTTTCTATCCTCCTCTTCTTTTTCAACATCATTTTTTTTATTTTACTTACTCATAATTCTTCTTGTTTTATTCTTTTAAAAAATAAAAAACAAGAAAAAGAGAAAAAAAACCGAACAAAGAAAAAAATAAAAAATACTACAATAACCAAAAAGAGGAGGAGGAGAAGAAATAACAAAAAACACAACAGTAACAAAAGAATGACGATGAGAATGAAATACATAAAAAAAATAAATGCAAAAAAGAAAAAAAATGTGTGATTTATGCACATGTTGTGTGAGTGGTTTTTTTGTGTTTGTTCAACTTAGTTAAATTCAGTAGATAAAAATATTAGAATGTGTAGTGGAACTAATAATATAATATTATTTTAATCAAAATAAAAAAATTTGCACGCCACTTTCAAACGAATATAATTTA
>NC_029793.2:143279809-143284093 GCF_000816755.2 Arachis ipaensis | reverse complement strand
ATTCAGTCACAATTGTTTTAATATTTTAAATTTTTGGATGGGTAAATTTTTAAATTTGATTTACACTAAAATAGTATAAAAAATTAAGAATTTAGTACCTCCGCTTGATAGTTGGCCAACACACAAATTTTTAATTATGCAAATTTTCCGAGTCATTATTAAGAATAATATTAGATACTGATGAAGGTGGGAGTATATATGTCATGTCTCCTTGTCTAATTCCTAACATTGTTCGTCGGTTCAAGGATTTGAATAGCAGCAGAAATATATCTACTTGTATACACTTAAAATGCTAAAAAACACCTTTTGATTGTTGAAAAAATACAGAGGTCTATAGTAGTGACAAAACGCAAGAGTAAAATATAGACGTTTAAGTTGGTCCAAATTTCCAATGATTTAAGGATGTATACACTTTTGGATGTCATAGATATATAATTGGTGGTCTGGGGGGCCGGGTAGCTAGCTAGCTGCCGATGATCACATATCTTGGCATTTTCTACTACTTAGTTTATATTAATCCTATATATATATGTGAATGTGTCAATTTTGTAGTCCCATCACTTGTATTCTGAAATTCACGTTAAAGCATAAATAAATGTTCATGTGATTTTCCCCAATTTTAACCTTTCTCTGGTCCAAAGTATTAATTGGATGATCATGTTCAAATCCCCCACGCCCCAATGAAAAAGCTCCAATGATGCATGGACCATGTCAACAAAACCCCATTGGCAACATTGACAAAACCCAGAGTGTAAAACAAAAGAGAACCTTTCAATTTAATGCATACACACAGCACCAAGGCGACAGAGCAATTGAAAACCACCATATCATAAGAAAAGGATAACTTGCCAACTGCATATCTGAATATATATTAGATATTTTATTACGGGTAGGTATTTCTAATTAAAGCAAGTCATGATGATTATTTTAGTGCACAAACAGGCAATTACTAATTTATTATCACCGGTTTAATAATGTTACAGTGATTCGATCTGACGACTCAATTAATTACACAAATACATACACTTGAATTACTTCTGACACTTGATGATCAAGTCCTAATTACAAGCTTAGGAAATTGGAGTTGTATTTTGAATCCACAAAGAAGTTGCATGCAAAGTGTCTTGTAAGTCGATTGAAAAATAACAATAATACAAATATGAAAGATAACAAGTATGACAGACAAATCACAGGGCTTAAAACATGACTAATTTAATCATCATCTTGATCTTCATCGAAAGAAAGCAAGAAAGGCTGTACGTGTGTAAGAGTGTCTAGAGCTTAACGATCTCAGGAATGTGAACAGGGTAACGATCAATGCAATCAGCCCAAGGTCCATCAATGGGGGTCTTAATGGTCTTGTTACACTTCCACACGGCGCTGTTGCATTTGAACCCACTCCCGAAAGCAATCTGCCACACCCTATCCCCTTTCTTCATCCTCCCTTTGGATTCAATGTAGTTCAGTTCATACCACAGAGAAGAAGACGAAGTGTTGCCGAACCTGTGAAGGGTCATTCTGGAAGCTTCCACGTGCTCCGTCGACAGTTGAAGATTCTTCTGCAACTCGTCGATAACAGCGCGTCCACCCGCGTGGATGCAGAAGTGCTCGAAAGCTTGCTTGAAGTCAGGGATGTATGGCTTCCACTTAGGGTTGAAGATTTTCCTCCCAATGAGTGTCAGAAGGAAGAGAAGCTGCTCCGATGCCGGAAGAACAAGCGGACCCATGGTTGTGATGTTGGACTTCAAAGCTTCCCCTGCAATGGCCATGAGGTCTTTGGACAGCGAAATCCCAACCTTTCCTTCTTTGTCTTCTTCCTCGAACACACAACGGTAGGCTTTGTCATCGGCACCCTTGTGAGTTCTAACCACGTGGACCAATCTGTACTTGGCTCTTCTCCGTTCCGATCTCCGGTTCGACAAGAGGATGGCGGCGCCGCCCATCCTGAACAAGCAGTTCGGAAGAAGCATGGCTCTCTCGTTGCCTTGGTAGTAGTTGGGCGTGATAATCTCAGTGCTGACAACCACGGCGTTGGAATTGGGATGAACCTGAAGAAGATCGCGCGCTAGGTCTATGGAGATGAGACCCGCACTGCAACCCATCCCCGAAAGGTTGAAGCTCTTGATGTTGCTCCTGAGCTTGTACTTGTTGATAACCATGGCGGACAAGGAAGGAGTTGGAGAGAAGAGGCTGCAATTCACTATGAGAATGTCGATATCCTTAGGCTTGAGGCCGGTTTTCTTAAACAAAGAGTCCATGGCTGAGAAGATGACAAGCTCGGCCTCGCCGCGAGCCGCCTCCATGGTAGGCTTGGGAGGGATGTAGTGAATGGCAGGAGGAAGACAGGTCTCTTCGCCGAGGCCGGAGCGCTCAAGGATCCTCATCTGGAACTCCACACTCTTGGGGTTGTTCTTGAGGATGAGCCTTGAGTGCTCCATGAAGGTGGCGAAGGGGACCCGGCATGTTACCGGTGGCTTGAAGCAAGCATAGTCAACGAGGTAAATTGTGCGTGGCTTTGACATGAAGTAGACGGTGGCAACGAAGATGATGAGGAAAGCGGAGCAGAGGATCTGAACGAGGTTGAAGTGCAGGGAATTCCAGAGATTAAGGATCTCTTGGGGGCCTAAGCGTAGAATCTCAATGGAGACTCCCAGCATGATTGGAACGAGGGTGAGTGTGATAATGTGGTTAACAAGGTATTGGTATCCAAGCTTGACATACTTGAGCTTCACGGAGTTGGAGAAATCCGGCAACATGGGAGGCATCTTGATTCAGAAGATGATGGAAGACAATGTGAGTTGTGAATTGTGATTGATGGAGTGGGAGGTCTGGTTATAAAGGCAAAGGGGGTCTCCATGGGGTGGCAGATGAGTCGATTTAATGTCACACTTCACGTCACTCAACGCTCACTTAACTTGCTATTAATTTTCATAACTGCCCTCTCTTCCTATCTAACTATCGCTAACCTGTACCCTCTTTTATTATTTCCTTACGCTTCTTTCTTTCTAAATTATTACCTCCCAATCAAATCTGCTCAACAAAATCATTACATATTACTCCTATTCAAATAAAGCATGAATCAAAGTAAAAAGGATCAAACATTGTACTGTATTTCTTTTTAATCATTGAAATATCTCCCACATATGGAAATATAATGATTCTCATCTGTATATGACTATCTAATATAGATGCCCCTTTTAAATCAGATTAAGACCAAGTCGCTAAAGTCCATGTCAACACTAGCATTGACTATTCAGAGTTTGTCAACAATCCATATAGATAGCATTGACTAAATTCATTTATCCATTTAGGCATTGTTCCAGGGGCTGGAAATGAGGCTATTTTAGAAAGAGTAGGCGCAAATGTTGATGCTGTATCATGCTATCTGGGAGCAATATAATAATATATGTTTTTTTGTGATCGAATTGAAGGGCATTGATGTTTTTGTCATAATATAAAGGTGACTTTGTGGAATGTGGATGCCACGCTAATCATTTTTCAGTAATAGATACCTCATTGCAGTTTTCTTCGCAAGAGCTTCAGGTTCAAGGTCTATCTATTCAAATTTAAAAGTTCACTCCTACATTTGATTTGTTTGGAACAAATGGTAAATTGTGTTATACATATGATAAAATTATATAAAGTACAAAATTTTATGTTATTGATATATACCCTATACCTCGGCTAAATTAAACGAGAAAATGGCAACATACTAATAATTCGGCAACAGAAGAGATAAGGTCGGCCATGCAGAGCATCAGTTAACAATTATTATTATATAAAACCAACCATCACACATATTCACAATACTAAATTTCAGGCAATAATGTTCTTTAAGGATGTTTCTGATCTTATATTATTTATGTCGATCTTTTCCTACTTTTTTAAATGGTGTTACTTTATTTTGATTTTTTAAGTTGGCTACAGAATCTATTTCCAATCCAATTTTGAGATTTGTCGGAAGTATTTACTAACCACTTCGCTACATCAAAAATATATGTTCATAGATCGGACTATCTTAACACCAGCGACAACACAAAAAGCCTCAAAAATTACGTGACTCGATTCGCAAAATCAACTATGGAGATTCCAAACCTCAGTTTGGATGTCCACTTGCATGCAATCAAGAGCGGATTTTATCTTGGCAAATTCTAAAAAACAAATGTAGTAGCAAAACCGAAAACACTAGTTGAGTTTTGAGAAAAAGCAATCAGGCAAATGGAGATTGAAGAGCTCCGTGAAGCACGAAGGTCGACAAAAAACTACCCTGGCATGAGGAGGAAA
>NC_029793.2:143272107-143278944 GCF_000816755.2 Arachis ipaensis | reverse complement strand
TGCCAAGAAACCGTTCAAGCTCAGTCCAAAATTTGATACTTATACACGATTCAACGCCAAAAGAGAGGATATCATAAAGGAGATATCCTCCACGCCAAGATAATAAAGCCTCCAAGCAGAGCAGGAAGTTACCAAGATCAAAAGTTCGTTGACAAAACTAAGCATTGAGTTTTTCACCAGAAGTTTGACCATACAATGGACGAGTGCATAATAGCTAGAGATCTACTCGAAATACTAGCCCAACAAGTTCTCCTGAACAAATACGTAAAAGGGCGGATAAATAAAGAAAATAATTCGGCCCGAGAAGATCGCCTCCAAACCTCAACGGAAAAAGACAAAGGCATTTATTATATATACATACAACAATAATTATGTTAAATATATAAAAAAAAAAACCACCAAATGTGTATAAAAAACCATATGCCAAATTAATTATTTATATCAAATAAATATTAAAATATAAAATATAAATTTAAAATGAATTAAATAACATATATAGTAACTAATTTAGTTATTGATTTTTTATTATCTGTGTATACTTTTTGTGAATACAGTAAATATCATTTGTTATAACAAGTTTGCATATTTGCCAGGAAAAGTTGATGAGCTATGTAAGTAGTGAGTAAAATCTACTGCCATAAATATTTATAGTACATTTACTGAAGGCTGTGAAGGCTGCTGTTCTGCTGTTGGGCTGTATATGTTCTTATGTTCTTATAACAACTTATCTAATATAAAAATTAAATATTCATCTATCTATTACAGATTATAATTAATTGTAATATTTTATTATTCAATACTGACATTTAAAATGTTCCAACACATTATTTATTGCACTTAAAATGTATGTATGTATTCTCAATTTAACATAACTTCCTAGGAGGATTATTGATCAAGAAGGATTGTAAGGAGGACCATAAAATTTGGCTAGTCATAATATTTATGAGTGAATGTTTTACTTGATAACAGCTTACTTACGACTTTTTTACGTGTCAACTATGTAACGTATATATATACGATACGATGGTACAGTTAGTTGGCTGGCCAGCAAGTATTAAATGGCCTTTGTATTTAGATGATTGTTGACTATCATTTTCTTTATTTATTTTTCATTACTGCTCTAATTAAAGCCTTTTTTTTTGTTATGCATGCTAAGTGATATTATTAGTTAAAATACAGTGTAGAAACTCAAATATACAAAAGATTTTTTTCACTAATAACAAAATTATCTTCTCAAGAGTAATTTATTTTCATAATCAATTATGAAATTTATTTTTTCCTAATATCCATGGAAAAAATATATTTCGGCATAAAAATTTTGTTTACTGCCATTTAACATATTTTTCACAAGTAAAAAAAAAAAATGAGAAAACTAATATGTCAACCCAACAAGTGACACTCTCAAATGTTGATAACTAAGAGTGGAGCCATGTGACTTTATATCTTATAGTTGGGCACTACAACGAAACTCCAAGACAACGTTATTAATATTGTCGTAGAGTTTGCTTTCCACAGCCTATATATATGTTGGTTGTGTTAATAGCAGTGTTCATCAATAATAATATTGTTTGGAATCGGAATAACATGAATCGGTTTTTATAATATTAAAAAAAAAAATCGACATTGCTTGGATCATATATATTAGGATAAATTGTATAATATAACCAGAAGTTTATAATTTTAATTTAAGCGATCAAGTAATCATACGGTCAACGCGAGGATGTGGACGATCGGATTTGTTTGACCGTGGTAGCATTGACCAATTTTGTGTAGAAGTGCGTGCATATGATTATATCAGTGTGGCTCATCAGCTATGGAGTAAAGTGTCTTTTCACATGCCTAAATTTTCAATAATTTGAGTACCGAACACTCTACTATATAGATTGAAAAAGTATAGAGAGAAAAAATAATTTTTTTTATAATTATTTTTTATTATTTTATTATTATTCAAAGTGTGAATCTTACCTTTTCAATTTCTCTTTCATCCCATAAAAAAAAAAATCTGTAAACTTATATTTTTACCGTATAATTCACCTTGACATAAATATAAATGGTTGGTCTATTCTTTGATTTCTTTCACCTCTCATTGTTTAGACAAATTAACCACAAATTGTGTAGGCAGTGTAAAACTTTTCATGGAAGAATGTGTACAATGGTGATGGCGGAAAAGCATCGAGTTTGACTTGAAACACCATATGTATTGGAAGTATACTAGCTGTTAGAGTCTATTAAAATTAGTTACATTTCCCTTCTTGGTTTCTTGAGTCTCATTCCACTATATTTATCATCGTGCAAAGAACTCTTATAATTCATGTGTTCTAATCATCATAATCAAGGAGAATTATTTTTTGTATAAGCTTCCTATTTTTCTCTTCTCTGTTTACTTGCTTTGTCAACATGCATATTCAATTACTTGTTCTTGCTGCTCTATTTGCTTATCACGGTATATAGAGCCTTTTCTTTGTGAAATCAATCCTTTTTTCCACCACTTTCTTGGTTCAGTAATTTCTTGGTTCTGTACCTAAATACCTCTCTAAATTTGTGGATGATTTCTTTGCCCTTGGCTATTCAATACAAGATGATAATCATATACAATCTATACTTGATGGTTTGACTGAGGAATATTCAGGATGCATTACTTTTGTGATATCTAGGTTAGGATCAATCAAAGTTGCTGAAGCTGAATCTTTTTTATTGGCATATGAAGATATGTTAGAAAGATTAAAGAAAACCTGGAACTGGTATGCCTATTACCAATCTTGTTCAATTTTCTTTTTAATTTGGCCTTGTTCCTCATGGATTTAATCCTCCAAGAGGAAAGGGGGTCGCAATGGTGGAGGTGGTGGCAGATTCTACACTAATCTAGACCACAGTGCCAATTATGTGGAAGGCAAAGTCATGTGGTGCAAACATGCTATATATTACAGATTCGATCCATCTTTTCAGGCTGTGAACTCAGCACCAAATTTAGCTAATTCCCAACAACAAATTCCTTTTTGCATCATCTCATCCACCCCCCATCCTCCTCTTCATTTCATCGATCTAAAGCATTTCTTTTTGGCACCTACTCAAATAAAGATGCTAAAAACATTTTTTTATAAAAATTCTTGTGTTAAAAGTATATTTTGTTTGTTTAGCCACACTTTAAAAAAAATAACACTTTTATAACACATTAAAATCAAACCATACAATTCATGATCTAATGATAAAAAAGAAGTATTTTTATATGAAGACAATTGTAAAATCTTTATGGTAGTATCCACCTTTCTTTTTATATCATCTACTTTAAGTGAACACTACAAGAAAAATGTTAAATACTTTTGGATTTACCGTCAAATTTAGCATTGAATATTAGCGGCACATTTACCGACAGATTTGACAATAAATATGTCAGATAAAAAAGTTACTGTCGGATTTGATTTTTCGACGATAAATTTGCCGGTAATAATTAAAGGAAAAAATTGACGCCGAGATTACTGTCAGATTTATCCGCCAGTAATCCTTGATTAGTGCAATATTGCGTTTTGGTCACTTTCAAAGTGTTACCATTGGATTTTTTTGCCGGTAAATCCGACAGTAATTTTGTCCTAAAACCACCTCTCTCTCTCTCTTCCTCTCTCTCTTTCTCTCTCCCCCAAAACCACCTCCGACAGTCCCACCACCAGCGTTAGCCATCACCAACTGCGTCCGAAGACTGCGTGAACTCGACTAGGTGTTCCTTGCGACGCGTTGGTCGCTCTGTCGTCTGCGCTGTTTTTGTCGTTCCCGCCACTGCTGCTGCCGTTGTTGCTCTCTTAATCGCCGACATACGTCTCTTCTCCCTCCTGCAGGTAGGTTGTCCTCATCCATCTTCCAATTCCATCCCCGTTTTTACTTTATTTTAAATAGAAAAACCCTAACCCTATTTTGTTGCTTCTTCTTCAGTGACCGTGGTCCATGGTTCAGACGTTCTCACCGCCTCGCATTCTTGCTGCCAGTCATTCCTACCACATTGCCGTCCTCTGCTTTCTCTTCTCGTGATTCTTCCATCCCTGTGTTCTTGGTTCTGCTTCTACAGTGTGACTGAGTTTACTGATTTTATTTTTTATTGAATTTTTTCAGTTTTTGTTCCATAAATTTTTTATATTGAATTGTTTCAATTTTCAATTTTCAATTTTGATGTAGATTTAGATAATTTGATGTAATTTGTTATTATTAAGTTGCATCTAACTCCCTTGCTAATTGGATTATCTTAATATTAAAATGGATTTAGATAATTAGAAGATACAACATGAAAGTTAAAGCTTGCAAAGAATTTTCTCTCGAAAAACTTAAGGTAAAATGGGTAGAAATAGTGTCTTTTACTTATAAGTTATGATTGCTAATTGGTTTATTAAAAATACTGAAGTAGTGGAGAGGAAGACAACCTATGTTTTTATAATGTTGTAATTTGATATATAATAGTATTTATAGTCACTTATTTGTATATTTATGGTTTATTGAACATCAATAATTGGGTTTATAGTAGAATCGAAACATCTTTTGAGAAGATTGGGTATGAGATTTAAGTGAAACTAAAACTTTAACAAACTTTATACATAAATTTTAATGTTTGAATTTGTTTGTGAGTTATAGACAAATTATTATTATAATAACTTGTAAAACTTTAAATTTTGTTAGTTTAGAAATTATTGAATTAAAAGATTTAAAATTATATATTAAATTTTTAAACAATTAAGTTCTAAAAATACAAGTTTATATTTGTCGATAATTAGCGGCGGATGAAAAAAACTGCCAATAAATAATTACCGACGAGATTTATACCGTCAAATTTATTCTGTCACTAAATTCGAGATAAATAAATTACCAATGAATTTACTTAATAAATTCGCCGATAAATTCAACGGTATCTGACAACTTTTTTGTAATGAAAGGATCATGGTACCCAAACTTTGGTGCTAGTCACCACATCACTTCTGACTACTCAAATATTCTCAATTCAAACTCAATCCACCACATGATCAAAAGCAATTGTTTGTGGATAATGGTCAAGGTACCTCTATCTAAGCTCATGGTTCGTCAATTTTATATGATAAAAGAAATAAAATCAACTTTCTATTAACTAATCTTTTACATGTTCCAGCTATAACTCAACCTTTTAAATGTTTCTAAATTTGCATATGATAATCATGTTTACTTTAAATTTTGGCCTAACTATTATGTTGTGCGTGATCAGGATTCTTAAGAAATACTTCTCCAGGGCATTGCTAAAAATGGTATTTATGTTTTTCATGATCTTATTGTTCCTAAAGATACTGTTTCAGTTTCTCTATCTTCATCTAGCTTGTAATAATTCAAATCCAATAAAGACTGAAGTACAATCTAAAACTGCTCTGACAATGAATTCTAATAAAAATGATGTTGTTGAAATGTGGCATATGAAATTGGGACATTGTGCTATTCCTACTGCTCTGCAAGTTTTAAATAAATGTGCTATTTCTACTTCATATGGTGAATGCTAAAGAATTATATGTTGTCCATATCCCAGATTCAGATCAAATGGCAGACATGTTCACTAAATTAGTTGTGCTTGCTGCTCTATTTGCTTATCAATATGAAAAGGATTTTAAGTTTAAGTTTACTTTATCGAATAAATGAGTTTACCATTCAACTAACTTAAGTGGTTAATATAACTTTTACTTCATTTAAACCGTAATTTGTAAATATTTTGTTTTCTGTATTAATCAATCGAATTGATTGTTTTACTTTTTAAGTGTTTAAATATTATTGTCTACTTGGATGTATTATACATATTGGATCCATAAATATTACTATGCTTGTTCACTCGTTTTTTTATTGTTTATAAGAGGTCAAACATTCTTTTTTCCTTCCAAGTCACGTTGTCCAAGATATCGAAGGGATGGTGATGGATAGCAACAAAATGAGTACATTAAATCTTGGCAAGATGTTTTGCTTCACAAAACTCAATTTGAAATAAAGCTTGTATAATTCAACTTGAGAAATTTTTTTTTTTAATTTAGTATATGTTTGTCTCATTAAATCTCAAAACTATCTAGCTTTCCTATGGCCTGTCCTTTATTTAGAGGTAAAATGTCGGATCACTGGAAATAAACTTGCATTGCTTTAATTTGCTGTCATTTGATTTACTTAAATGTTAGTAATTAATTAGTGGTAGTTGCTATAGTATTTAAAAGTTGATGCAAAAATGTTACTTATACATTAAAATTAGTCACTAAAATCAGTTATTAATATATTTGTGTATAAATATATGTGTGATTTAATTTATTTTTAACGTGTATTTATATTTCAGCATATATTTTATACTGATGACTAATTTTAGTAGCTAATTTTGATGTACATATAACATAATTTAATATAAAATCTAACTTATTAAAAAAATTAAAAATTAATATTTAATTTAAAAAATAAATTAGACAAAATTTAGACACTAATTTATAGATACTATAGAATTGACATTAATTGATGTCCAGGCAGTAAAATTCAGATAAATTACGAGGCAATAGGTCTTATATATATACGCAGTACGTACACGAGTTTGATTTTGTCATAATCAGATAATTAAGGCAGTTTGGAATTAGTAAACGCAGCAAAGTTAATGAGAAAGGGTGGGCGTTGGTAGTAGAATGTCACTTGCAGCTGGCAATTCATTTTAAATTCTGTTTCATTATGTTCACACCTGTATTTAACTGTTTATTGATTATTGATATGGATTGTTATTGTGATATTGTCATAAAATGTTTTGCCTTCTAACCACTTCGGCTTTTCATTTTCATTATTATTATTATTATTATTATTATTATTTTATTAACTTATTAA
>NC_029793.2:143271828-143272094 GCF_000816755.2 Arachis ipaensis | reverse complement strand
TAGTCCAACGTACAAATTTTAGAAGTTGTCATTAAGTGCTTAGGTAATATATATAATTAAGTTAAACGCTGATATAATATATCTTGTCATGTAAATCAGTAAATTTCGGTTTGTTATGTAAATATTTAATTTGCTACGTAAATATATACTAAGTAGAATAAACTAATTGCATAGATTAAAATAGACAATTTTTCATGAAAAAAAAGGCAATTTTTAAATTTTAGTAAATTAAAATCAACATAAAATTTTATAAGGCTCAAAATAAA
>NC_029793.2:143269210-143271602 GCF_000816755.2 Arachis ipaensis | reverse complement strand
TTACACTAATAATCTTCTAACTTTTTATTGTTCAAATTAACAGGAGAAGCTTTTAAATGTCTCTTATAAAAAAAATTTAATTATTTTGTTGGTTTCTATAATTTTTTAAAATTTTTAATTAGATTCCTATACTTTTTTTCTTTGTAATTGAGTCCTTGTATCAATTTTTTTTAATTGAATTCTTACATTTTATTTTCTTTTTATTTGAGTTCGTGCACCAATTTTCTTTGTAGTTAGGTCCTTATACAATTAAGTCAATTACTGTCAAAAGGGACCTAATTGAAAAAAAAATTGGTGCAGGAATTCAATTAAAAGAAAAAAAGTATAAAGACCTAATTAAAAATTTTGCAAAACTATAAAGACCAATAAAATAATTAAACCTAAAAAAAACAATAAAAACATTATTGTAAAAGTACTTATTAATTAACTATTTCATTTTTCTTGTGTATGATTAACATTATTGTACGAGGGAATGGGCCGGGGTTGTTTAAAACTGCACGTGGTGCATCTCAAACGATTACTGATCGATAGATGAATGATGATCATTAATAAGTAGTTTGATCACTATGGCTGATGACAAGTTTCTTTCAGTAATCAGTACGTACACGCGTTCTTCGGCTCAAGTTTGTTAGTTCTACCATCTTTTTCATTCTCTTTAATTAAGTTTCTGTACATCGTTGAAACTGTATTTTGCCAAAAGATGTCTATCTATCATTAATGTATTTTTAGCAAAGAAAGATTGCTAAACTGCGATTAATTAGCCGACCAACCAGAAAAAAAACACCCTTGAGTTTAATGATGTATTTGATGATGATTTTGTAAGAATCTACACTTAATTATTAAATATATAATTACATAGCTGGCGCATCTGAACTATCCATGTCATCCAATTTATGTTAGTTTATGGAAGTTCAGCTATAAATACTGCGTGCACTATTTCTCATAATTAAAGCTTATCCAGAACAACAAATTTTAAGTACACGGAATTTACTTTGTTTATGTTCCAATTAATCTTAAAAAGCGCCACAATCCTTCCTCAGCAATCCTTTTTCCTTTAATTCATGCTAATTTGAGATTAACATCTCAAAAATAAATTCGAGTTCTGATTCTGTTATAGAAGGAATAAAACATATTTATAAAGAAAAATGTTTAATAACAAAAAAAATTAACTAAAATTCAAAAGTATAAAAAATACTATTTAGCATTTTTTGTTATCAATTAATTATTAATCAATATTTAATACAAAATAAAATATATTATTAAATTACTAAAACAAAATATCTTGCCAAGATTTAAGGTACTCATTTTGTTAGTAAAGCTAGGACAAACAGCTACCAACAAAAAGAAGAAAAGCAAAAACAGCATACATACAATACTCTCGTCCACCCACGATTTTCTGCTGCACTATTTCTTCCTCCTGATTTTGCACAACCACGATTTCCTACTGCTGCAATTGGTGCTGCAAATTTGTTTTCTGATTTGTCTAAATTTTGTCCTCGTACCAAACTTCAACCTTTGGAAGTAATGCACCTATATAAAAAATACATTTTGCTAAGTTTTGAAGACAAAGAATGAGAGCACATATTTAGTTATTCTTAGAGTGTTTTTGCTATACTTTTTTTCCTTCATTTTTTACATTAAATATCATGATTTTTTTAATTTATCTTTTTTTGTTTAAAAAAAAGACTAATATGTAAGTATTCGTATTCAAAGTGAGGTCACGATATGAAAAGATAGAGACAGGAGATCTTAATTTCGTCAAATATAGAACCAGACCGAAAAGGTAATCTGCAAAACACTCTGATGCTAAAATTAGTAGTGTGCTAAGTAGTAAAGTGAGCTTTTCGTGTGTTTATCGATTGGTTGTTTCTCCCTTTTAGTCTTTGTTCTTTGGGGCTGCCGTTGTTCCGGCATTTAGTACTCATTATGGCGCATTATTTGTCAGAATTCAACGGTTATGGAATGTGGTGATATATCCGTTGTGGTATCTGACCATTATCCCGTGAGGTCGGTTACAGTTTTAATCACATGGTCGAATATGTTCTTTTTTGTCCAAAACAGTAAAAAATTTGTAAAAGTTAAGACAAAAAGAGATAAACTTAGAAAAAAAATTATTAATTATGTCAAATTCTTTTTATGTAATTTTTCTTGTGTCATGAGTCTAAGAAATTTTTTTTACTAATTAAGTTAGAAGAGTATTTAGTGGAGAAATTTAAGTTAGGTTAGTTTAGTGGTAATAAACTTTGTTAGAAGTCTGTGTCTTTCTTTAATAGGTTTAAGAAAAATTCTAAACAATGTGTGAAAATAATTTTTTAAAATTATAGTAAAAATTTTATTATTATTATAGTGGATAATATTTTTACCATTATTATAATAATAGAGAATAGATATA
>NC_029793.2:143266042-143269102 GCF_000816755.2 Arachis ipaensis | reverse complement strand
GTGGTGAACCAATAACCACCGCTGAAGTAGTGCCACCTTTTTAGGTGGATAACCGTTCCCATATCTTAGGGAGGTTAAGATATGGCTCTAGGAAGTGGTTGGAGAGTTTCTAGGGGCAGTTACTCATTCGAATGAGTGTTATCTGCCAGCTAACTCTCGTATCCGACTTCTTTGAAGCAGGTCGTGCTCAGTACCGACTTCTGGGAATGAAGGCTGGTACTGGGTGAGGGCCAATCCTTTGGGTTGGGCCTTTTTGCTTGGACCCTGGACCTTTATTATTGGGCCAGGGTATGAACAGTGCCCCTACTCGAGCCCAATTTCTTTTTAGGATTTGGGTTCGAGTATTCAACTCGGGGTCGTAGCCGATTTGCAAGAGGACCGACGTAATGGTTTAAGAACCGAGAACCGATTCTTGACCTTTCGGTTCTGACAGTTACGTCTAATCAATCGTCGTGTCCCTTTATAAATACTTTCCCTCTCTTTCGTTGTTTCGTTTCTGCAATCTTTCAAATTTCCCTTACATTTGTTCGTGCTGCGTTCTTGCGTTTCAAAGGCTTTTATTTCCTCCAGTCTTGATTTCAGACTTAAAGGTTAGCCTTTCTCCTTCTGTAACATGTGTTCTATTTGCGTGTCTTTATCTTGTAGGTAGATTTGGTTTGTAGGCTTTAGTTCCGTACCCCTTCCCTTAGAGACCGTGTGTTGATTTTCCCTTTTTTTTTTGTAGGTTTCTTGTCACCCTTTTTAAGAAAATGGCTTCCGTAGATGCTCTCTCCCAGTGGGTTGATGTTACGGTCCTAGGGGAGGAGCCCTCAGTTGACACTGAATTTATCACGTTAAATAAATGCCCTTTTTGGATAAGGGTTTTGAGTTACCTTATGCGCGCATGCTTTTTATGTTCGTGGTTCTTTTGATTCTTTGATCTTTTTCTAGAAAAACCTTTTCTTTGGGGCTTGCCTGCTTTTCTGAATCTCCTTTGATCTTCAAGGCAGCTTTACAATTTTTCGTAGTTTTTCTTATCTCTTTTTGTTATTCCTAGTACTCAATTTCGTTTTATTGAGCTTTTCGTGACTTAGGCTACTTTTGCGATTCATTTTAATTTTACTCGGTTTCGCATTCTGACTTATGAGTCGGACTGCTCCCGAGTTTATCATGATCGACTTCTATAGCCTCTTTACGCCGACTTGTACCTCGTCGTTTTATCCTGACGACCATCTAGGTCGGTTCATGGGATTTTCACGTTTTGTCGAGCTTAAATCGGCGCGTTTCGTAGAAAGAGAAAAAAAGGGGATTTAAAAGAGATATTTTAAAAAAAAGATCTTTATTAGTTGAGGAGGTACCTTATTGCTACTAAGGGTTTTTGATAATTTATTTCCCTTAGCCCCTACTATGATGCCTCGTTAAAAACCCTTCTCCAGAAAAAACCCTTTGATTCTGGGAAAAAATCATGAAGCTGGGAAAAGAGTACATCAGGGAGTAGGGTTTGCTTTTAACTGTAGTACCTCTGCCCATTGGACCATTCTTCCTGCAACATCCGTTTTTTGGAGGATTTGCTTCATGGGTTGGTTTGTGCGGACTCTTATTGTGTGAGCTTGAAAGTAAGGCCGCAGTTTTCGCGAGGCTATTACTAAGGAGTAGGCAAACTTTTCTAATTTGTGATACCTTAGCTCAGGGCCCTGTAGAACTTTACTGATGAAGTAGATTGGGTGCTGACTGGCCTCATCTTCTCTTATCAAGGCTGCTGAGACGGCCTTGTCTGCCACGGATAGGTATAGGACGAGGTCTTTTCCGGCTATAGGTCGGGTCAAGATAGGAGGTTGGCTTAAGAATCTTTTGGACTCCTGGAACGCCTCTTCGCATTCGGGAGTCCACTCAAACTGGTGCCCCTTTTTCAGTAGGGAGAACAGTGGAAGGGATCTTAATGCTGATCCTGCCAGAAATCTGGAGAGAGCTGCTAGTCGGCCGTTCAGCTGTTGGACCTCTCTCAAACAAGTCGGGCTTTTCATCTCTAGGATAGCTCTACACTTGTCGGGATTGGCTTCGATCCCTCTTTGTGTTAGCATGAATCCTAGAAATTTTCCTGCCTCTACTGCGAAGGCGCACTTTGCAGGATTTAGTCTCATCCCGTGCAACCTTATGGTGTCAAAGACTTGCGAGAGGTCGGATAGGAGGTCGACCTTCTCCTTGGTTTTTACTAACATATCGTCGACATATGCTTCCATTAAGCTCCCTAAATGGGGGGCAAACACCTTATTCATCAGCCTCTGATATGTGGCCCCTGCATTTTTCAACCCAAATGGCATGACCACGTAGCAATAGTTGGCTCTGGGCGTGATGAATGATGTTTTTTCCTGGTCTGGTTCATACATCGGGATTTGGTTATATCCGGAGTAGGCGTCCATGAATGATAGGTATTGATACCCCGAGCTAGAGTCCACTAGGGTGTCAATACTTGGTAGTGGATAAGGGGCCTTGGGACATGCCTTATTTAAGTCGGTGTAGTCGACGCACATTCTCCATTTACCATTTTGTTTTTTGACTAGCACTGTGTTGGCTAGCCATGTTGGATATTTGACTTCTCTGATGAAGCCGGCTTCTAGAAGCGCCTGCACTTGCTCTTCTACTACTAGGGCTCGTTCTAGACCGAGCTTGCGTCTTCTTTGTTGCACAGGTCGGGACCCTGAGTAGACCGAGAGCTTGTGAGACATGAACTCGGGATCTATCCCAGGCATGTCGGAGGCCTTCCAGGCGAAGAGATCTGAGTTATCTCTTAGGAGCTTAATCAACCCTTGTCTCAGGGTTTCCCCTAGGTTGGCTCCTATGTGAGTGTTTTTTCCTTCCTCTTCGCCGACCTGAATCTCCTCAGTTTTTTCCCCCGGGCTGTGGTCGCAGTTCTTCTTTAACCCTTGCTCCCCTGAGTTCTATTGTGTGAACTTCTTTGCCTTTTCCTCTCAGGTTTAGGCTTTCATTGTAGCACTTTCTTGCCAACTTCTGATCTCCCCTCACCGTTGCTATCCCCGACGAGGTCGGGAACTTCATGCAGAGGTGGGGTGTCGATACCAC
>NC_029793.2:143265293-143266028 GCF_000816755.2 Arachis ipaensis | reverse complement strand
AAATTTGCTCAGATGATGCTTTGGATCAGTGGTTCCATCGTAGAGGTCCATATCGGGGCTTCTAAAGTTTCTCGGAACTTTTGCCCTCATTATGTCCTCGCTAAACGGATCTTTCTCTCCTAAGGGAGAATCTTCTCTATCGTCGTGGGAATTCCGACCTTTGAGGGAGGATTCTAACTTTAAGAGTTTTCTTTCTAACTCTTTTTGTCGCTCCATCTCCTCTTTTAGGTTCCTTTCAGCTTCCCTTTGTCGTTCCCGCTCCTGTTCTAGCTGTTCGAGGCGGCTATGGATTAATCCCATAAGTTCACTAGCGTGGGAGGGTCCTTCTTTTTCTGACTCGCGCCCCTCCGAGGAGTTCACCTTCGGATTTTTTATTCCGGAGGTGCCTTCCCTATGTTGGTCATTGGCTTCCTGGTGGAGGGTCTGATCTGCCTCATTGTTTCCAGTGTTCAAATTCTCTTGTTCGGAATCTGTCTCCACATGACCCTCTTCAGGGGATCTTTCCGCCATCACTGGTTGATCTCACGGGTCCCCGGCAACGGCGCCAATGTTACGGTGGGTAACCAGAGATTAGTGGGCCGGATGGCGTTGGTTGGCCCCAACGTGTGAGGGAGGTGACTATCGAGTGAACCTGAAACTCGGTGTTCCTCCGTCCGACTTGTACGTGTGAAAGAATGGGGGGTGGTACCTGCAAAGACACTCCGATGCCTAAGTTAGCAAGAGTGTGAGCAGGTT
>NC_029793.2:143249831-143261915 GCF_000816755.2 Arachis ipaensis | reverse complement strand
ATAAATATATAAAAAAATATGATATAATAAAAAAATTGCAGTTTATTTATTATAGGAATAGTTTCAGTTGTCTTGATCATAACTTCCCTATATATAGTTATTACTTGAACTTTTGTCCTTTCTTTCCTCATACATATGTATGGTTGATCTCTTTGCCACTTGGAGCTTTTTCCATGGGTTGGATCATAGCAAGCACAATGGAAGGGAGCATCCTCATTAAAGCACTAGTATACACATAGTATAATACGGTATATATGATATGTTTTATTTTATCTTGAATAGAGTATTTAAGATGTATACTTTCATGTTCTTGTTATACTTGTCACGTTTCTCCATTCAGCATGAGACAACTGGTATGCTCCAAAAAAATTATTAATTTACCTAAATTATGAAACTTCTATATTCCCATAAGATCAGATCCCCCAATCCACGTTTTGCAATTTCCTTTTTATTTACGTTATTTAATATTTTTTGGCCCATTCCTTATCATCTTTTTATTATTATCATTACTACTATTATTTATTATAATATATAGTATGCAGTGATTGATGATGCCTATTAATTTGGAGAAGTTGAACCAACAAACATCGACCAACTACCTTAGCCTCAAAGCCTAAAGTAAAACCATATATCCCAACTATTATTAAAATCGATGTTGCAGCAGGAGAATCAGTAGTTGAGAACCTCCAACTTAGTTACACCTATGTATATGATATATACGGACTTTAATAAGCAAGAGGAGACAGCGACTTAATGAGAGGGAAAAGGGAGAAAAAGTAGTGTGTGTTGTGTTGTTTTCTATGATTGGAGGTCAATCATATCCAGCTCCTATTTTTCTATACGATAACAACGGAAACACTACTATTTTGTCTCATTCGTATTTAACCAATTAATTTAAGGGAATGGTTCCATAAAGATGCAGAAAACATTTTTTTTTTAAAGATAGTTTTTAATAATTAAAATTTAATATATATAATCATTTAAATTATGTTATTTTTGTTAAAATTAGGTCAGACAAATTAATTTAATAAAAAAATAGTGAATTAAATTTTGAATTTGTCTAAATTAATATTATTTTTTATAAAAAAATATTAATTTATATCGATTTAAAATTTAATTTATTATTTTTTTGCTAAATTAATTTGTCTAGTCTAATTTTAATAAAAATAATATAATTTAATTGATTATATGTGTTAAATTTTATTTTTTAAAAAATATCTAAAAAAAAAAGTACGTTTTTGAGATTTTTATCCAAGTAATTCCCTTAATCTAATTAAGGCTCACTGAGTTGAAGAATTAAATTATCCAACCATATATAATAAGTATATATGGACACCTAAGTGGGATACTAGAAAGTCAATGAGATGTTAAACCTAAACATATGTTTCGTTGATATTTTTAATATTTTCCAACTAAGCTTTACTGACTTTGGTCATTACCTTTCATTTTGGAAGACTCTATACTCATTAAAACTTCATAAACCTAACGATCTCAGACGAACTTACAATAGTTCTACCAATATTAATTAACATTAACATGCCCTTGGAAAAGTCTTTCATCCAAAAGTTGCAACAATACAAAAAAAGGTGACGCAAGATGCTTTTTATTTGTTTTGGACGGGTAATGCAAGATTATGGTTGAAGATTAAAAACATAATTTATTTTTAAATTAGATGAGCCTTCAAGAATAAGGCGTTGAGCTAATAGATGCTAGCCCGCTAACTGGTTGAGCCCACATAACATGGGGATAATTATAGGATTGGGTCTTGTACCCCATGTATTGAAGTTGTATTGTAACTGAACTTAATTTACTAGGCCGAATAAAATGGTCTTATTACTTAACTCTACCTCACTAAATTGCTCATATTGGCACTACCTGAGGCCTCCGGAAGAGCACCATTTAGCAACAAATTCACCTTTTGAGTAAGCCATATATTGAACCCAAAATAAGGAAACTTATCTATTAGGCTGCAGTTAGAAAGGAGACTGAGACTGACTGATGAAAAATTAAAATTGAAAAATTGACAATGAATTAAGTTTTTGTATTATATTTGGTATAAAATATTTTGAATTGAATTATATTTTGGTATTATATTTAATTTAAAATAAATATAAAAATTGAGGTATAAATTTAAAATTTAAAAAGTTAAATAAAAATATTTTTTATAAAAAAATATTATTAAAGTTTCAATTTTTGTCTCTAAAATAGTAAAATTTTAATCCTTGTGTCCTCATTTTCTGGAAGTATTGAAGGGATTGAAATTTTGGAGATAAAGACAGAAATTTTAATTAAACTATCAAACATAATATTGAATCTCAGTTTTCCTAACCAATTGCTACCTTAGTCTATTCCTTTTATAATCAAGAAAGAAAAAAAAAGAAAAAGTATAGGTAGACAATGAGAATACTAAACAATGTTGATACATAGCGTATACCTCGGCCTCCAAACCGAACATATACCTCGGATAAGGACGTTACCTAATAACAAACCCACCAAATCAGGATGAACTAAGATAAGCTCGGAGCGTAACCAACATTTCCAAACGTCATTATGATAACCTCGGAAGTTACGGAGAATCCCGCAAGATACGACGACCGAACACACTAACAATGCCTATATAAGCACATAGATAACCTCGGAGTAAAACAGGTCACAGAACTCACTCTGATTTACTTCTCTTATTTTCTCATAACTCACATTCTTACTTGAGCGTCGGAATGCTTTTTGCAGGTACTCCCGCCGTGGTGTTCCAACTCAGCCGACGTATACCTTTTCCACCTGAGCACTGTAGCAGGCAGAAGGAGTCGTTATACCTCGGCCCTATACGCACGGAATATTTGGCGCCCAACGTGGGGCCCTGAGTTAATCTAACCCCACCTTTACTCCCACATTACACTTGTCTCTTTCCTTTTGTGCAGGGATTTTTGACCTTCCAGTTATGGCTGAAAACGGAGCTCAATCCTTCAACCAAGCCGAGCTCCTAGCCCAGATGGCCGAACTCCAGGCAAAAGTTTGCAGACTTGCCGAGCTCTCCACACAGAATAATGCAGGAAAACACGAGGAGAGTAGCTCTAAAAACTCGGCCCTGGGAAACTCAGACCCCTTGAGTATCACCCCGCCAAAAGAAAAGCTGACGCTAGACAACCCCTTCTCCGAAGAAATCACAAACTTCAAGATGCCAAAGAATTTTGTTTTGCCTAACTCTTTGGAACCTTATAAGGGGATTGGTGACCCCCGAGCTCACATTAAAAAATTTCA
The DNA here is from genome assembly GCF_000816755.2 of Arachis ipaensis. Taxonomy (NCBI): domain Eukaryota; kingdom Viridiplantae; phylum Streptophyta; class Magnoliopsida; order Fabales; family Fabaceae; genus Arachis; species Arachis ipaensis. Next base: position 143,258,657 of record NC_029793.2, on the reverse strand, counting down.
ATCCATTATGTTTTTTAACGGCGCTAATAACGAACCTATACTTTGTCGTTCTTTTCCCACTTATCTTGATGGTGCTGCTTTACTGTGGTTCTCTAAATTATCTGCAGGATCAATTTCATCCTTTGAGGACTTAGCGAGATCTTTCATCGACTACTTTGCCGCCTCCAGGATATACGTCCACGGATCTGATTACCTCAGGACAATTAAGCAAGGACAACATGAGAGTCTTAAAGATTACCTAACCCGATTTGCCGAAGCCACCATGGGGATTCCAGACTTAGACCCCAACGTCCACCTACACGTGCTTAAAACTGGACTCAGGCCTGGGAAGTTCAGAGAAACAATTGCAATCACCAAACCCAAATCATTGGAGGAATTCTGAGAGAGAGCTGCAGGACAAATGGAGATCGAGGAATTGCGAGAGGCACAAAAAGCGGACAAACAGCCGACCAGAAAGGAGGAAGAAAGAACATTCAAACCGCCGAGCAAGAAAGACCAAAAGAAACCCTTCAAGCTCACACCAAAGTTCGATACATACACCAGATTTAATACAAAAAGGGAGAACATAATCAAGGAGATCCTCAACGCCAAAATAGTCAAACCTTCCGCTAGAGCAGGAAGCTATCAAGATCAACGGTTCGTAGACAGAAGTAAGCATTGTGCCTTCCATCAGAAGTATGGACACACGACGGAGGAATGCGTAATAGCCAAGGACCTGTTAGAAAGGTTAGCTCGGCAAGGGCTCCTAGACAAATATGTCGAAGGACGGAAAAGCGGAGAAACCAAAAAGGAACCAGAAGAGCGATCAACGGAGAAAGAAAAAGGAAAATGGACAACAACAGACCCCTCCAAGGGGATCATAAACTGCATATCATGAGGATACGCAGGAGGGGACGAAACAAGCTCGGCACGAAAAAGAAGTTACTGAGCAATGCTGGCAATCGAAGGAACAATACTTACAGTAAAACACAACACAACAGAGCTAGAGATAACCTTTGGACAGGACGACCTAGCCTCAACAGGCCCAAACCTCGACGACCCAGTGGTGATCTCCATCCAAACAGGAGAGTTATTGGTAAGAAAGGTACTTTTGGACCCAGGTAGTAGTACTGATGTATTATTCTATTCAACCTTCATAAAAATGCAATTATCTGAAAAGGCCATGCAACCCTCATCGGGAGAACTGGTTGGGTTCTTCGGAGAAAGGGTCCCAATAAAAGGACACATATGGCTAAAAATAACCATGGGAGACACCCCATTAGCAAAAACTATTGATATCCAATATATCATAGTTGACTGCCCTAGCCCTTATAACATTATTCTCGGACGACCCCCCTGAATAAATTCAGAGCGGTGGTATCTACATTACACTTGTGTGTCAAGTTTCAGGTACAAAACAACAAGATAGCAACAGTACATTCATACCATCAACAAGCTCGGCAATGCTACAATGCAAGCCTAAAGAAAATCAGCATACAACCAAGAGCTAATCAAGGGACGAAGATGATCCACACCACGACCGAGGTACTGACACTCTCCGAGTTGGATCCAAGGGAGGACTTCCAGGAGAGGCCTCAACCAATAGACGAACTCCAGAAGATTCTCCTGACGACAAAGGCCGAACAGTTTACCTATATCGGCCGAGCTCTAGAAGGAGAAAAGAGAACAAAGCTAATAAGAGTACTCCAAGACAATGCCGACTTATTTGCCTGGACACCAGCAGACATGCTAGGGATAGATCCGAATATAATCTGCCACAAGCTCTCCATAAACAAAACAAGTAAGCCAATTGCCCAGAAAAAGAGGAACCTCGGAGCAGAAAAAATGAAAGCAGCCCTTGAAGAGACAAAGAAACTTCTCAACACCGGCTTTATCAAAGAGCTCCGCTTCACCACATGGCTCTCAAATGTGGTAATGGTAAGAAAACATTCGGGTAAATGGCGCATGTGCGTCGACTTCACAAATCTAAATAAAGCTTGTCCAAAAGATGCCTATCCTTTACCTTGCATTGATAAACTAGTAGATAATGCTTCTGGATTTAAAATTTTAAGTTTCATGGATGTATACTCTGGATACAACCAGATCCTCATGCACCAAGAAGATCAAAGCAAAACAGCTTTTATAACAGAACACGGAAATTTGTGTTACAAAGTTATGCCGTTTGGTCTTAAGAATGCAGGAGCAACATACCAGCAACTCATGGACAAAGTCTTCCAACAACAAATAGGAAGGAATATGGAGATCTATGTAGATGATATGGTAGCAAAAATCTCGGTACAGGGATCACACTGTGATGACCTAGAAGAGGTCTTCCAACAGCTCCGAGCATATAACATGAGACTCAACCTAGAAAAATGCGCATTCGGAGTTCAAGGAGGGAAATTCCTCAGATTTATGCTAACCCCTCGAGGAATTGAAGCAAACCCAGAAAAATGTGAAGCTATTCTCAAAATGAACTGCCCAAAAATAATAAAAGAAGTACAACAACTAGCAGGACGAGTTGCCGCACTATCACGATTCCTACCTGCAGTAGCAAACCGATCATACCATTTTTTTCCAAACAATATCCAAGAATAAAAAGTTCAACTGGACAGAAGAATGCGAACGATCTTTCACAGAGCTTAAACAAATACTGTCATCACCACCAATCCTTCAAAAACCAGAGCTCGGTAAACCATTATATTTATACTTATCAGTTTCTAACCATGCCATAAGCTCGGTGCTAGTTTCTGAAATAGGGAAAACACAAAACCCGGTGTACTTCGTCAGCAGAATTCTACAACCAGCAGAAACCAGGTATCCAAGGATAGAATAACTCGCATTGGCCCTGGTCATAACAGCAAGAAGACTGAGGCAATACTTCCAAAGCCATATTATAATAGTTAGAACAAATCAACCACTGCGACAGATCCTAACCAAGCCCGAGCTGGCTGGGCGTCTAACGAAGTGGTCCGTTGAGCTCTCCGAATATGACGTACAATACCAACCTCGGAAGACTCCAAGACTGCAAATACTAGCCGACTTTATCTCTGAGCTGACAACCGAGGACAAACAAACAGAACATAACTGGAAACTCTATGTAGATGGCGCAGCAAACAAGGCTGGAAGTGGAGCCGGCGTAACACTTAAAGAAGGCGAACAGGTCATAGCCGAGCAGTCATTGCAATTCTCCTTTCCAGCAAGCAATAACCAAGTGGAATATGAAGCTCTTCTAGCCGGACTAAAGCTCGCCCAGGATTTGCAAATAGCTCACCTCACTGTATATTGTGATTCCCTACTCGTCGTCCAGCAGATCAAAGGCGAGTTCCAGGTAAAAGATCCTTTGTTAGAGAAATACTGGCTCATAACAAAGGATCTTATTTCAAAATTTCATAAATTAGAAATAATACATGTGAGCAGAGAACAAAACACAAGAGCCGATGTTTTATCTAAGTTAGCAACAACAAGGCCACAATCACACACGCCAACACTTTCACAATTAACACTTGACAAACCAAGCTTTGAATTAAATAGCATATTGAGCATTACACAGGAAAAAGATTGGAGGACACTGTTTCTCGAATACATCAAAACACGAGTCATCCCAACAGACGAACAAAACCAAAAACTCTTTCGAAGAAGAGCAAGCTACTATACAATCGTTAGAGACAACCTATACAGGCGAGGATTTTCACAACCACTCCTAAGATGCATAAGCAAAAACGAAGCTGAAACGGTAATGGCGGAGACCCATGAAGGGGTATGCGGTAACCACATTGGAGGCCGAGCATTATCCGCCAAAATATTGCGAACAGGATACTATTGGCCAACAATGAAGAGAGACTGCTTTGCCAAAGTAAAAAAATGCGACAATTGCCAAAAACATGCCATGATATCCACAACACCCGCAGAAGAGCTACACACTCTAGAGGTAAGCTGGCCTTTCGATAGATGGGGGTTGGATATCCTCGGCCCCTTTCCGAAAGCACCAGGACAGGTAAAATTTCTTTTGGTATCAACAGATTATTTTTCAAAATGGATCGAAGCACAACCTTTGGCACGAATAACAGCTGAAAAGGTGAGATCTTTCCTATGGAAAAACATCATTTGCCGCTATGGTATACCTAGAGAAATAATCTCTGACAATGGAAGACGGTTTACGGATCAAAACCTCGCCTTATTTTTACAAAACTTCAATATAAAACATCACTTTAGCTCGGTCGAACATCCACATACAAACGGCCAAGTAGAATTGGCTAACCGAGTTGTTTTACAGGCCTTGAAGAAGAAATTGGACGACGCTAAGGGCGAATGGGCTGACCTTGTTCCAGAATTCTTATGGGGCTACAACACGACAACTCATTCAGCAACTGGAGAGACCCCGTTCAAATTGGTGTATGGCGCAGAAGCCCTCATACCCGTAGAAGTCGGAACGCCAACCCACCGAGCTGAACTATATTATCGGAGCAGGAACAACAAAGAAAGAGCAACCGACCTAGACCTCGTGGAGGAAGAAAGAGAAATAGCGACAATAAAACAACTAGCCATGAAACAGCTCCTACAAAAACGACATAACAAAAAGGTGGTTCCCAGAATATTTGAAAGTGGGGAACTTGTCCTCAGAAAAATAGAAGAGGCAAGAAAGCCCAAAGCCCGCGGGAAGCTAGCAGTGAATTGGGAATGACCATTTCGAATCAGCAAAGTGCTCAGCAAAGGAGCATACCAACTAGAAACCCTATTAGGAGAGCCAGTATCAAGAAACTGGAATGTATCCTCCTTGAGAAAATACCTATCATAATATATGCAAAGCGGATGAAGGTACTCTTTTTCCCATTTGAGGTTTTATCTCAAGTAGGGTTTTACTCAAAGGGTTTTAACGAGGCCAAACGCCATATCTAATTTTTTCAAAGCGATTATCCACATCCTACTTCTTCAAATACCTATCCATATACAAAATTTTTACAATCAGTCTTCCGTACTTATTCTTTCAAGTATTCGCCTCGAAATATATTCAAACAAACACAGCTCAAACAAGCGGCCAAATTAGTTATGCAAAAGACGTCTAGACAAATATGAATACATATGCATATCAAAACAAAAAACAAAACCGAGCTTCATACTCGGAAAGTCTTAACAAACCAAAGAGCAAAGTCAAACAATGTTTCAAAATAACATCACAAAAAAAAATTCATAAAACCTAACAAAGTCCTCATTCTATTTTATCCCCAATACTGGAATTGTCACTCTCTTTATCAGCTTCATCATCAATCAACTCCCCATTCACAATAATCTTTGTAGCATCCAACTTGTTGACATCAACATCAGGAAACAAAAAATGGACCTGCGCAGCAGCCCGATCGAAACCCTGGGCAAAACCCTCATATACCTCACCCTCTAGCTCCTTAACACGAGCAACAAGCCGACCATTCTCAGACTTCAAAGTACCAACTTCTTCAGCAACCAACGAGTGAAGTCTTTTTTCTTCATCCAATTCAATACCCCTCTGCTTCAAAGACGAAGATAGCTCAACAATTGTCTTCTCTTTCTCTTGAAGAGAAGCAGACATCTCAGCAACATTCACAGACTCTTTTTCCTTAAACTCGATGGCAAGCTCTTGAGCCCTCCCCACAGCAACTATCCTGGCACCTACAACCTACGACCAAAAAGCAACAGTCATATAACAAAAAGAGAAATAACCACAATAAACAAAATAACTATAAATACCTGAAGAAAGCGACTGATGCCAGCTCGCCCAACCTCGTCAATCATTTTCAAGTCCTCGGGAAAGCGACACAACTAGTCAGCAAGGGTAGCAAATGGAAAAAACCTCGACCACAGCGACCTTATATTGTCATCTTCACGGTAAGCATGAAGCCGCTTCTGAGATTCATAAGTAGCTTCAACGATTGGCAAAATAGGTGAATCCCCCTCTTTGCTCTCAGCCATCTCGTCCTCCTTCTTGGCCCTCTTTCTTTTTGGCCGAGGATTTACCTCAGAAGGAATAGCAGCACCATCCTTCTTTGTGTTCGTCGACCCCTCCTTCTCTGTCTTCTTCCTCTGACTAAAAAAAGGACTTCAATCCAGCAGTAGTAATGGTCAGCGCCTTCTCAGCTGAAAGAAAAACAACAAGTCAGACGGAACTACACAACAGCACTAAAGGACATTTTCAAAACGAATTACCTAGGTAATCCAACACGGCTTCCTTATCGGTATCCCACTTTAACAATTCCGCAACAGACAATAGCCCTGCTGATTCTGACACCTCTAATAGAAACTCCAACATAATATTCTCATCAGACACCCTATCATGTACATCAAGAACCTTAACAAGGTCGGGCGACCAGGAAACAGGGAACCTTTCTTCTAAAAACTCAGTTAAGTAAAATGGAAACTCCTCCTCCACGCTCCTAACTTTCACAAACATCGTCTTGAAGTCCTTAAAAGATGATTTATAAAGGGAAAATACAGCGCAGCGAGGGTGGCTACTAAGGTTTATCCACACACCACGTCTAACACCCTTAGTCTGAAACAACGAAAAGAAGACCGCAAGGGAAGGAGGGTATTCCAGGAGATCCATCAAGTTCTCAAAAGCTCTAACAAAACCCCATGAATTAGGGTGCAACTGGAAAGGATCACAGTTCAGCCAAAATAGAACACCACACTCAAAATCGGTAAAAGGAAGACGAACCCCGAGCTCAGTAAACAAACACGAGTAACAGTAAAAGTAGGACCACCCATCAACTTTCTCACACACGCGATCGTCCCTACCACAAGGTAAAAACTCTACCCTCACATTCTGACCATCCCTAACCCACACATTAGACCCCAACGCCTTCACCGACTCCACATCACAAAACTGGGACACACAACATTTCACCTGCTCGCTTACCCAGCTACAAGGATCATCATCCACCACAACAGTCTTACCCTTTTCCATTACAAAGAGACAACAAAACAACAAGAGCAGAAAAGAAAGGGAAAAAACCAGAAGATATCAAAACCTACCTTTGCTACTCATCTTTTTCTCCGAAAAAAGCTTAAAGTGAAGAAGCAAAAAAGTAAAACTGGGGGCTCACCCAAAACAAGCCAGGTAATAAAACTACAAAGGAAACCGAAACGGTTTCTTTTTACATTCATTGATAACCGTTCCAATCTCAGCCATCTATTTATTACATCAACATCCAACGGTTACAATACCTTCGAAAGCTGAGCCATGAATTCCACATCAATCATTTCCAGTGCAGGAAACGAAGCGCTAATTAAATGCCACAAACGAACTTCCTTTCCCAACGAAAACCAAGGCAAGCTCGGGGGACAGGACTACCACTAGAAGAAAAATTTTTCGGCCGAGGTAAAGCTCAGAAGCTCGCCTTTGTTTTCTTACAACAAAGCAAGCTTGGGGGCTATGATACATAGCGTATACCTCGGCCTCCAAACCGAACATATACCTCGGATAAGGACGTTACCTAATAACAAACCCACCAAATCAGGATGAACTAAGATAAGCTCGGAGCGTAACCAACATTTCCAAACGTCATTATGATAACCTCGGAAGTTACAGAGAATCCCGCAAGATACGACAACCGAACACACTAACAACGCCTATATAAGCACATAGGTAACCTCGGAGTAAAACAGGTCACAGAACTCATTCTGATTTACTTCTCTTATTTTCTCATAACTCACATTCTTACTTGAGCGTCGGAGTGCTTTTTGCAGGTGTTCCAACTCAGCCGACGTATACCTCTTCCACCTGAGCACTGTAGCAGGCAGAAGGAGTCGTGATACCTCGGCCCTATACGTACGGAACAAATGTGAACAATGGATATGTCAGATGTTTAATTCAATAAATATGTAGATGATTATGTTCATTATTTTTAATTAGATGGTTATTTCTTTTGATTCGATTACTCATGCACAGTTAACAATGGCTGGATGTTCAATTCACTAAACGTGCAGATGGTTATTTTAATGTTAAGGTTTAGGAGGTAATTTAGGTATAGAGTATTTTTTTACTTTATTTGGTCAATTTTAAAACTCATTGTTCACATTGTTTATAAAAAGGTGAAAACTCAGGTGAAGTCGACTGCATCTGAGTTTTCACCTTATAAAAATGATTGTCTACTTAACAAAATCGAAAAAAAAAATAAAATAAAATAAAAGGGAAGAATTTAAACAAACCTAAATGACTAGGCCCACTGATTCACCCCGCCTAACCAGCCCGGTGAGCTAAAGGTAGTGTAGCATTTTTGTGCATTTGAGTATTATGTGTTTGGATACATGTTACAAAAAACTAAAAGGGACAGCCCATGTTCCTTTAGATTTTGGGGGCTTTTTAGGCTTTTTAATTATTAAAAATATTTGAAAAAACTATGAAGTAGTTTGTTGATTAGTCAGTAAATTTTTAAATAGATAAAAATTTATCCTTAATCCATAAGGATAAGAGGATACTGTAAAAAACAAGAAAAAAAAAACAAAAATAAACTAGTCTATCAATCCGTGCCAAAAAAGGATGAACTAAAATTTAAGATTTAAAATTTTAAAATTTAAATTTATATAACAAAATGAGGTTTGACAGGCCTAGTTTTATGGGAGACTTTAGCATAGTAGATTGACCTGATTTGTCACGCGCCCTAGGTTTGTCGGTAATTTGTTGTCCATGGCGCGATGTATTTCATATTGAAGAGGACAATTTTATTTACAAGTAGCAAAAAAATATTAGTTAAAAATAGTTAAAATTTATTTTATTTGATATTTATTAATTATTATAATAATTAATAAATATTATAAATATTAAATAAAATAAGTTTTGTTTTTTTTTTAGTATTATCGTTTTTTTTATTTATG
>NC_029793.2:143247608-143249755 GCF_000816755.2 Arachis ipaensis | reverse complement strand
ATGTTATAAATATACATATTTTAATTTAGATTTCTTATTTATTGAGAAAAAATGAAGAAATTTTGTGATGAATGAACCATGAGTGCCGAACCTATTTTTGAAGTTGGAAAGAGGAAGACGAGATTTTATTTTAATATTGTTTTTTCTTGGGTATTATTGAAGATGTTTTTTTCAGTTGTTTATGCTCTTTAATTTGTTATTATAAAAAAAAGTTCAAATGTAATTCTTCGTATAATGGCGTAGCTCAAGTCTTGTCATGCTAGACATATTAAAACAACATAGTTTGCGTTTTGGCGCTAAAGAATGCACTAAACGACGACAACAATACTAAAACGTTATACCCCTTTCTTTTAATATTGTTCAAATCCTGAAATGATATCATTTAGTGCTCTTTTAGCGTCAAAACGTGTAAAATGTCGTTTTAATATGTTCAACATGGCAAGACTTGAGCTATCTCACTAACGGCGTTGAGAATGGACTATATTGGTAAAAGTCTAGAGAATTAAATTGTAGCAATTGAAAAGTCAGAGATCAAATGTGCAACTCGTCAATTTTAAAGACCAAAGTGGAGTTTAACTCCTCTAATATTGTAGAAGAAGTGCATGTTCTTTTAATATATAGTTTTTAATTAAATTATTTATAGACCACTAAAACATCAAAACATCCTTGGAGCACCATGACATTCACCTCATAAAGTTGACTATATTTTTTTGGTGACTATAAAGTTGACTATATATTATTCTATTAGTGCGGCCTCTTCCAATGGAAATATATAAATAGTATTTGTTTCGCCCTTGCTTATATAGTGTAGTTGATGCTCCCTAACAGCTACTAAATGTGACAGTCACTTCTCACTAGTCATTGGCATGACTCGCTCAGATCCTGCATATATTGCTCACGAATCTTATAATAAATCATGTTTTTATGTAACATAATTTAAGGATTATTGTTGAATATTTTGCCATCCCTTGATTCATTGTCACCCATGTCGTGATGAATATTTTGGAATGTAACTAGCTATATGTGAATCCGGAGACAAAAAAACGTATGGCTCCAGTCAAATTCAACAAACATGTGGCTACTTTTCTCTCATACTCCTACACCATATGTGGGTGGGACACACTATACTATACTATGAAAACATGTGGTCGTTCTATTAATATTGTGTTCAATTTCCACATAAATCTTGGTAGTTGAAGAAAATTGCTCATTTATTTTCTAAGCTGGCTCCTCAAGTCAACCTATTTCACCGCTTTTTACTTATTCATAGCGTGTGCCATTCAAACTCAGGTTCTAGGATACATCAACTTTTCAACAATTGAGGAAAGAATGTTAAAAACCATGTCTTCCATGGACCGGGTAGAATCATAACAAAAGATATTGACATCAAAGAGTGAGATTAAAATAAGTGCAAATGTAGCTTGATCATTCTTAGACAATAGACACCATCTATCAACCCTGATTTAATGATTTTCTTTCCCACCGGAAAAGAGAGATATAATCGAACATTATTTGTGCCTCATGTATAAATATCTAGTTCGTATTAATTAAGGGTGCTACCCTAGCCATGACCTTCATATTAGATGAAAGTATGAAACCGTCTACATCAATTACGAAAGTAATTTATTCTAATTATACAACCAATAACATAATTACCCAATGAATGCATCAATACTTTTAGCTTAAAAGAATGAAAAATTGACTAATGATAATTTGAATATAAAGTAAAACAAGAAAAAAAAAATGTCAGTCACTAAGCATTTCTTTATTTCTAGTACCAAAAGGCGAGGATCCCCTTAGACTAACCGTGAGTAATAATAATGGTATTGTTAGTTTGTTACACAACTGGATTCACTTTCAAAATAAATATATCAAATTTAATCAATTAAACAATTAAACTAAAAGTTTCATATTTACATAAATTGTGTAAAACTTTGTACGATTTTAAAGCAATTTGATGCTTTATCATCCCATTATGTATAAGATTTTTTTTAAAAATATATATAAGTAATGTAATAATAACATTCCACGTTCATGAATTTTCTTCTTTTGATATGCCTATGAACTATTATTTAATAAAGTACTTTTGGAGGGGTTATTTTATTTTTTTATTTTGTGTGTGTGGTTGATATTCGTTTTTTTTTTTG
>NC_029793.2:143245565-143247454 GCF_000816755.2 Arachis ipaensis | reverse complement strand
TTATCCGTTAATTATAATCTGACCCAAATATACCTATAAATTGAAATTTGAACAAATTAAATAAAATATGCTTGTTTAGTTGCGATATTAGCTATAACCAACTTATTCTAATACTGAGAGCCGTTAAATGATTTGACTGATTTAACTAAATTTTCATCTAACGACTCTCAACTATCAACTTCACATAAAGTCGACTGCACCTGAATTTTCACCTTACTAGATATTTGCCAAAAAATTAGATCAACAAAGTAACCATTTTACGGCATGACACTTTATAAAAGAAAAAAATCTAATAAAAAATATATTATTTACTCTAAATATATAATATACTCATCTCTCCCTCTGACTTAAAAGTTGGAATACCTTTAAAAAATCCAATAGAAAGAAGAACCTTATTATAAGGTAATCTTAGGAACTATTGGCCGAATAAAAATTTCAATTGAGTAAGTTGCGGAACAACATAATTTTAGCATTAGTTTAAGGTAGACAACCTTATTTAGGGTTTTATTAAGTGTGCTCCGGTTTTAGTTTTAAGGTTTGTTTAAGGGTTTGAAGTGTTCAATTCTTTAGTGGAAATTTTCTAAAGGACCTAGCTAGTAGCTAGTAGCATATTACACTTGTTCTATATTTTCAATCCCCACCGGACCCACTAAATAGAGGTACGTATTCTCCGATCCGAAACAATGCAAGTTTGTTTTGTCACGAGGAACCAATATTAATGGAGCAAGAAACACACAATTCATCATAAGAATAATAAAGAATCAAAATCATCCTTAATTAACCTTAAACATAAAACTTATAACCATTGACCACTGCCCATTACACGAACATGGGTAGGCTTCGTATCTAGTACAAAGTTGATAGTGTTAATAATAATTTGCTTTATTCTAATAGAAAAATTCAATTCGACCAGCCATAAGTTTATGACGTAAATTGCAAGGAAAACAATGAAGATAAGCATTGTATGAAGTCCACTACTATAACGTGATGGCAAAGCAAAATTGTTATACTGCTTTGGCTTTTAGTTAACACCATAGAGCACAACATAACCACATATGCACTTTCGTTAATAACAAGTGGGGGATATTAGACGTTGATATTGTTTTGGCGTGGGGAACAGAGAATTGACAAAGATTTGTAGCCAATAACCACAAAGTCAACATTGCCCCCCTAATAGAAATCTTAATTAAGCTAATTAATAGAATAATAATAATATGATGACCGAAAACGTACTAAAGTTGAATTTAAGAAAAGAAAAATGCGGGTTGAGTTAGGAGGCTCCTATGACCAATAGTGTGAGAAGTGGAAGAGGGAATAGTAGTGTCTAGTGTGTATGTATGTGTATGAGTATACGTATGATGTGATTCTTCCTCTCTCGCTCTTATGAGTTATGATGAGAATATGATTAATATTCCAAAGTGTAAGGGGCCCATTCCACCCCAAATCCTTCGCCCCTTGCCACTTCAACATCGTTATCGTTCTTCCTCTTTGATTTATTCGCCTTTCGCCACACCCATCAGCCATGCATACTGTTCTTTCACCGCCCGATGCATGACACGTGTCTCGTCCAATCCACCTCGATCGTTCCAATACGCTCTCGGGTCTCCATAACCCCATTTTTTAACTTACTACATGTAAAATATTGAAATATCTTCGAATTGCAAAATTATTGGAATATAGGATAAATTAAATGAAAAATCATGGACATGAAAATCAAATCCGAGATTCTGCTGGACAGTCTCCATGAACCACCTATACATGTGCTTTAACATGCAGCATGCTAAAGAATTTTAAATCTTTGCAAAAATTATTATTATTATTATTATTTCCTTCCATCTACATCATTTTTTAGTGTGTTTGTCTCGATGGCTTAGAACAGCAACAAATTT
>NC_029793.2:143236745-143245425 GCF_000816755.2 Arachis ipaensis | reverse complement strand
CAAAAAGAGAAAAAATCCAAAATAAAATATGCAGATCTATTTTAAATAATATTAGTTTTGATATATTCATACGATTAATATAAAAAATAACTATCAAATTTTCTGAATAAATACAATATACTTGAATGTCAACTTACAGTTTGCTTATGAAAATTTTTTAATAATAAGTAGTTCATTTTTATCCACGTTGTGCACATTTTTATATTTTACACGGACGGGAATTTTCCTAAATTCAGAAAGATTGGATTCTTTCATGACATATTAATCATAAAATCAGATGATACGGACCGTAGTATCCTTACTAATCTTCCATTTTGGATGCATCGAGCAATATGTTTGCAATTTTTTAATATTTATTTATTCATTTACTCTTATGCCCATCAGTCTATCGCGCACATTCAAGAGGAACAATAAGCATATGGTGACCCTGAATTGGAAACCAAATTTGGAGCCGCACTAAACACAGTTCATTATTTATTTTACCGTCTTTTCTGCATATTCTCCCATTTTACGGTGTACTGGGTAAAATGCGTAGTATCAAATAATTAAATAAATAAACAATGAAATGCGATACAGCTAAGTACCATGGACCCTCCACCCTTCTGCCCCTCTGCTTCACGACATGCAAAAGAAATCCCACTTTGGCCCCACTTTCTACATTTTAAGGCCTCACTATTAAGTATTATCACTTACATTTTTATTCTTGCCATGAATTTAGACCTACTTACCTGGTTCTTTTTATTTACCCAAAAAATTCATTGCAGAATGCGGAATCTCGTTCAGTCTTCAACCATGTAGATTCCGTTGAAAAGACACTGGAATGTATAAAAAGCCCCTATGAACATAGGGTACATAGATGGTTTCGTGCAAACATGGAAAACAGAATCCAATACCATGATATTAACAATTAACAGCAAGATGTTCATATTAAGAGAATGAATATATGCGAGGTTGGTGTGTTATGTATCTGGAATTTCATACTTGATAGATAGATAGATGATATAAATATTAATAATATATCACTTGAGAACACTTGGGACGGCTCTAATAGCACAAGAAAACCCAGAGTATCCTCAGTTGATCTAAACATCTTTGACTCAACCAAACAAAATTTAATATCAACTCATAAACCACTCGCTCACTTGCTCAGGAACTGGTTTTGCAGTTCCAGAAATCTCACAAAACTTACTATAGAACTACACTCAACATTAAACAAAACTTATATATATAGAGATATATATATTAGTAGATAGTAATCTAAGGCTTCTTATTGCTCCTATGTAGCTGCAAAACTTGTTACGCGCAGGGTATATTGAGGGGTTCCTCAATCCAACCAGCAAACTCATCAGCACCAAAATCATCAAAATCGAAATCGGGAAGTTGGCTAGGCCCATTATCATCCAAGCCGCAGATTTGCAAATCCTCGAACCCACCAAGATCATCAAATCCATGTCCATAATCATCAAAATTTATCCAGTCAAAATCGAGTCCAAGGCCGATCTCAGGCACAGAAGCAGCGGCGGTAGACACAGAGACAGAAGACTGTGGTGGTGGTGGTGACGGAGGAGGGAGGTTCAGCATGCTCAAATCCGGTATCTCCAAGGCAGCCAATTCAGCCACCAAATCACCAGTCTCCAAATCATTAGTCTCAACAGCTTCATTAGCATTGGCATTAGCATTAGCACTGTCGTTGGAATGAGAAGCTGAAGAATCCAACTCAAGAACAGAGGACGGAGAAGTGCAAGAGAAAACGCTATCGGAGCCCTCCGATGTAGAGGACTTGTTGTCGGAAACACAAACTCCGGCGGGAGCAGGAGATGAGTTGCAGCAGTTGCTCTTGTCATCGGAGTTCTGAGACTGTGACTGAGACATGGACCTCGCCATGGCTTCAAACTCGAGCCTTTTAGCCTCGTAGGCCTGTGAAGCTTCCTCGGCAGTGTTGTAAGTACCCAACCAGATGCGTGCGCTCTTGAAAGGGTCGCGAATCTCAGCGGCCCATTTTCCCCACTTCCTCTGCCTAACTCCTCTGTACTTGCCGGAGGTTTGCCTCTTGGTACCGGTTGCCGGCGAAACCCTCCTCTTGAAGATGGGTTGTTTAAGTTTTGCAACAACTTCGGAGGAGGAGGTGGGAGTGGAGAGGCCGGAGGGAAGGGGGAGAGGGATCACATGGATGCTCCTCTTGATTCTCTTTTGGTTCATCTCTGAATCATCGTCGGATGAATCGGTTAATTCAGGATCCGCGTAGATTATGCGGAGTTTTCTGGTCATCTTGGAGGACTCGTGAGTTCTTTGCTTTGTTCTATGTTGTTTCCGAGGCTCCGCCATGGTAGGCGAGGTAGAACAAGAATAACAAAATTTGTTTGTTTCGGGGGAAGACGAAAAACCCTCCAAAAACCCCTCAAAATACCCGGATATGAAGGGAGAAAAAAATTTGAACAATTGAAGAGAAAGAAAGAAGGAAACAAAAGAAAAAACGAAACAAAATTCCGCAATCTCAGGTGAGATCCCCTCTTAAGAACAAAAAAAGTGTTGAAAATCTTTGTATGTGAAAGCCTCCGAAACACACTACTCCAGAACAAGTCCTGCAGAAACACAACCAGAAACCTTCGTCAGACCCAGAATCTGGACGATGATACAAAATAACAAGAGAAAGTGTGAAGAGAGTGAAGAACGAACCTTCTTGGCCTCAAACGCATTGAAACAGCTGGGTTCACGAGAGTCAACCTCTGCTCGCTGAGGCAGAGAAGCATACAGCAGGCGAAGAACACCGACGAGATAGTCAATAACAGAGAATAAATCCAGAGCTGCTGATACAGAGCCCCAACTACAACCACTTTCGATTCAATAAACCCAGACGACATAAATCTCGCTGCTCCTTCCTTCTTCTCAACCCTTTCCCGCTGCAAAACTCACCACAGGAATCCCACAAGTTGGATAAACAGACCTTCTTTGCTGTTCTCTATCACTCTCTTCACTAGCCAAAAGAAACACAATACAGAGACAGAGGGAGAGAAAGGTTCAGCCAATGTTACAAAAACCAAATATATAGAGAGAAAAAAACCAAACAAGAGAACAAGATAGGTATGGGCTCTGATAACAAAAGTTATCACAAATCTAAGGCTAATATTTTATCTCTCTTTTACAAAAGAAAAAAAAAAAAGTTATTGTGAGTTTTTCTACAGATCTGAAAACCAGAACATGAAAACAGAGGTAAAACAATTATATAAGTAAAAAAAAAAATTAGCCGACCTTGGTTGGAGACAAGCAGATTGGAACAGACACAAATCTCTATACAAACATCACCAGTCTCGGAAAATTATTTTTCTTTTCGGAGAAATTAAATTTTAAAAAATTATGAAAGCTCCATTGCACGACCACTGAAAATAAAAATATTATTTTAATGTGTCAGTGTGTCTCGAAAACATGAAATTGTTGAAAATTCAGACCTCAGAGTGAAATTTACCTTTGTTTGTTTCACGGTGCAGAGGAGGCTGCTCTGTCTCTGCCTCTGTCGTCTTTCTATCTCACTCTCTCTCTCTCACTAGTGGCCCCTTCTGTCTAAAACGCTCTTTTCTATTCTACCAGGCCTGAACCATTCTCCTTTTTTTTATCACCGGTCAAAAATCCGCATTTAAAGTATTGAGTAGGTAAAACATATAATATTAATTATGGAAACTTTCATTTTCTTTTTTTTATTTTTGTTACTACTCTTAGATGTGAGCTGGCATGTGGCAGTGTTACATGACACATACATGATGCATGATCATCGTCGATGCATATCATACACTGATGTCTCTGAGACAACTTGGGAATCCAATGTTTTTATACAGTATTCACTTGTCACTGTTATATGCGGATGTGATTTGGTTTTGAAGATCTAACGGTTACTACTCTAGAAGTGTGTAACACGCGCATGAAGAGAGCGTAAGTGATTATTGTAACATTTGCCAAGCAGCTTTTCGCGCCGCCAATGCTGACCAGCCAAACTAACGGTTGGTCTGCTCGCAATAACGGATTCCGTTGTTGTTATTTTTATTTACAAAAAATGACACTGAGATTCTTGCTCTCCAAGCATATAGTACTCCAATTATGGTACTTTCTTACGAAAACATGTATAATCTTAATAATGATTAAATTATTAATATTTATAATAAAACTAATGGTAACTCAAATTACGTAAATCACCCAAATAAAAAAAATATTATATACATGTCTTAAAGGATATTTTATGTAAATCGAAGCATGCATACTTGATTTAGTATCGTTGGTAGTAAATCGAAACAGTCATATTCGATTTAGTAGCATTTTATGCAAATCAATCACTCATTCGATTTATACATGCATGGTGAGGATTTCTAGTAAATCAAACAAGTCTAATTCGATTTACCATGCTCGTAATGTCCATGAATAAATCGACACAGGGGCAAGTCGATTTAGTATATATTCAGCAAGATATATAAATGGATGTAACTTAATTCGATTACTAGGCCACAAATGTATATAAATAGCTATTGAATGTGAATTCTTCGTCATAGTGATTTGCAATGGCTAGTAATGAGAGTTTTTTAGTTTTGGTGCGCTATAGAGGATCGATTAAGGATAAAACGCGTTCTAGAATTAAGTTTACCAATAAGGATTCGCTTAGTGTTTTCTTCAAACCTTCAACGAGTTTACCGAGTTTCAGAATACTATAATTCGAAAACTTGGGCTGCAAGGCGTGAAATGGGTAGAGAAATTATTCTACAGAATTTTGATTTCTGTTTTGCAGAATAATGTGAAGTATAATTTGTTCGTCATAGGTAGCGACGAAGATTTGCAAGTTCTACTTCATTGTCGTCGACAATTTCCGGAGGTGAGAACCCCTGAGCTGTTGGCCAAATTTGTGGATGTGATCTCTAGTTCGGGAGGTTTTAATTGGAATCCTCAGTCTTCAGCCATGGTAACCTGCTCTAGTCCGAGGTCCGTTAGTGCCTCTTCATCTTTGCCATAATTGAGCCTGAGGCAGCTTTGGTTGCCTCTCCGTCCTTCGCTACTATTCTAAATCGCACTCGTGACAGAGAAGTGGGTGACACTGGATTCCCTTTGGTGATGTTGCGATTGCGATGGACGACATTCCTGACGTGGTAACGAAATCCTGACAGGGTGGAGCACCGGATGGTATGGAAGATGCATTTCAGGATGATGATGATGATGATGTGGAGCCTGCCACGATTGCATATGATAGTAATGATGAGCTAGCGAAGAGTACTCCAGTTAGGGGTGGTGGAGCGGCTAGTTCAGAAACTCTGCAACATCTCTCGCACTTTTTAACTTTGGACTTGGATGTCATGAGACAACAGGAGGTACCTGCCGTGCCTGTTAGATTTGGGGCCAGAGACACACAGGATACAGGAGGACTAATGGTATACTATGCTGCCTCTTCATGCTCATGATACAATGGTGGGACTGCATGACATTGAACAAATTCTCTTAGAATCATAATACTTCACAAAACAACAACCATCTAAAATGGATAATTTTAATAAAAAATACTTTAACCAGAATTTCTATGAAACTCTCGAAATTCCTTATCCAACATGCATTTGTGATTTGAATACTCTAACATACTACTATATATCAATACTCTAACCATTATTCGAGACTTAAAGATTTTAACAATTATAATAATTAAGTTCTAAATAGTTTAATATCACTAACCAGCTTCTAACACACTACTACCCCTAAATCAAAACTCTAACTACTACTTGAAGTTAAGACATTCTAATCATTTTAATAATCAAGTTTTAAGCAATTTAATATCACTAGCAATTATTTATTTATTTTTTTACAGAAAATACAAAAATTAAAATTTATTTACTAATCTCTTCATGCACACTACTAGCGATATGTGTGACTCCATCCAACTGGTAGATTTGATTCGGGTCGTCTTCCATTTCGATAGGTTGCGTTGCTTTCTCTGGATTTCGTGGGGTATAGTTTGGTAAAATGTAATTTGAAAGAAGTGAATTCAAATTATTTATAGTGGCTGTGGATGTAAATCGAATGAGACTATTTCGATTTACATTGAACAACCAACCTATATAAATCGAATAAAGACTTTTCGATTTACTAGGATATAATTCGAATTACTATAGGCACAAACTTTGGACTAAATCAAATTACTCCAATTCGATTTACTATGGGTGACATGAAACCGTATGAATTGTTTAGTAAATATATGGGTCCTAATTCGATTTAGTGGGAGCATGGCTAAATCGACATGGATCAATTCGATTTATGTGTAGTACAAGATTTCTTATTAAATCGATACAAGCTAATATGATTTACTACTATAACTTATAATTCGAATCATACTAATTCGATTTATATTATTAAATGCTTTGAAAACTTCACGTACTATTCTTTATTTTGATTGACTCACTTAGATAGCGTTTGTTTTGAGGTACTGAAACAGAGACTCGGAGATTAAGACTCAGTATCATGTTTGTTGGTTCAGTCTGTCTCTGTCCCTAAAATTTCAGTATTTCAGTACCTCCAAAAAGTAGGGACACAGGGAACTAAAATTTGTAGAGATGAAGACTGAAACTTT
The DNA here is from genome assembly GCF_000816755.2 of Arachis ipaensis. Classification (NCBI taxonomy): domain Eukaryota; kingdom Viridiplantae; phylum Streptophyta; class Magnoliopsida; order Fabales; family Fabaceae; genus Arachis; species Arachis ipaensis. The sequence continues at coordinate 143,238,836 of NC_029793.2, read as the reverse complement.
AATAATATTTTATACCTAAAATACCTTCATTTCAATTAGTTAATTCCAATTTTACCCTTTGTACAAATTAAATTAGAATTTCATTCTTGTTTCAATTTCTGTCTTCCATTTTGCACCAAACAGAATACTAAAATTTATTTCAATCTCTGTCTCTTAGTCTCTATCTCTCAGTCTCAGTCTTTCCATCTCTATCTCTCCACCAAATACTACCTTAAATCTCATTGTCATTTGGTTTATTTAAATCGTTTACCCTTTATATAGCCAACCTAATCACAACTCATAAATCACAATTATCACAATTCATCTATAAAAGTCTATATAAAAAGTATTTATATGTGAATCAAATATTTTAACAATAATTTAATGACAACAAATTCATTAATTTTAAGTAATTATAGTTGTTCAACGGGAAAAGCTAAACTTTCATGGGCAAATCCTGATTTTAATTATTTCTAAAAGTATAATATTTTTTTCTTTTTTTATTGTTACTATATACAAAGAGAATAAATATTTTCCTTAAACACAAATATTATAATAAATAATAGGGTAATACTAGGGAGAAAAAAAACAGTCAGAACTTGCCTTATTTAGCATTTATTAATTATCGCAACAATTAATGAATGCTAAATAAGACAAATTATGACTGTTTTTGGTTGGTTTTCTTTGGTTACCAAATATTTCCGTAAATAATAATTAACATACGAAATTATAGTGTTTTTTTAATTTATTTCCTAGGTATTATTTGTTAGTTGATTTTATCTTTTTTTATTTTATATTGACATTCTTAATTACTACAAAGATGGTGTAAAAAAGTAATTAATTATTAATCAATTAAAATTATAATAATTTTAAATTTAAATCCATGAAGACAAAAATTTAAAGATAATATATTAAAAACATTAATATATATAATTTAAAATTTAAAATATAACAACACAAGTTTAAATAAATTTTTAATTTTGCAATAAAGAATTCTACAAAATATATCACCTATTTAATCTGAATGATCTTTTAATTTATGAAAATATGAAAATAAATTCATTATTTTAATAAGCCCAACTACACGTCCAAATATTTTTGTATCCAAATTTAATCAAGCAAGTCCAAACTCAACAAAAATCACTTTCATTACACCCGTGTATACTCATGCGCATTTCAATAACGCTTATTCGTCTTCGTCTTCGTCTTCATCTTCGTCCTCATATTTGTCTTCGTGTTCTTCCTTCTTTTTCTCCACTTTCTTGTTTTTTTATCTTCGCATTCCTCCTTCTTCTTCTTCTTCGCCTTCCTCCTTCTTCTTTTTCGCGTTCCTTCTTCTTCTTCGCGTGTTTTCTCTTAATCGTCATTCTTTTATTGTTGCTGTTGTTGTTGCGCTTTTTCTTTACCTTCTTTTAATTGAGGTTTATTTGGATTCAGAAATGAACCGAATTTGGTTCTGATTTGGTGAATACTTAAGAGTAGTATCAAGTGAACCTAACTCAATTCACAAATGAATTGAATTCGGTTTAGATTTGAACAAAAAGTGATAAACATTCAATCAACAAGAAAAACACATTTTAATTCATTTCTACATGCAAATGAACTCAATTAAACTAAGAGACGAACCGAATTTCTTAAGGAATAGCAGATTTAGTGAATACTTAAAAGTAGTATCAAGTGAACCTAATTCAATCCATAAATGAACCGAATTCGATTCAGATTTGAACAAACAGTTAAAAAATTACTTAAAAAATAAAAAATTGGGTCAATACTTATCAGCAGCATCAAGTGAATCTCAATTAACACACAAATAAATCGAAATAAACTAAGAAATGAACCGAAATTATTTAATAATGGCATAAAAAAAATCAGAACTAATAAAGATGTTAGTAAAATGTTAAAGAAGAAGAAAGAAAGAAAGAAAGAAAAAGAGATAGCGTGTGATTTGAAAAATTGTCATATCTACAAATTAAGGACAGATTAACGACAGATTATTTCATTTGTAATATTAAATTATTTTTTCGCTTGAAAGATTTTAATTTGTTAAAAAAGTTCTATTATCGATGAACAGATCTTTTTTCTATCTTTTTATGTAAAATTTTTTCATTGGTA
>NC_029793.2:143224996-143236656 GCF_000816755.2 Arachis ipaensis | reverse complement strand
TTTGGAAATTTATTTGCTTAAGTGTCGTCACTAAAAATTTTTAAAATTTTATTTATAAATTATAACTTATTATTTGCTTAGGTTGTTACCTTTTAAATTTTTAAATATGCTTTCTTAGGTTGTTGGGTATTTAGTTTTTAATATGGTTAAACTAATAATTTGATTAGGTGTCAATGTCATCACTAAAAATTTTTAAAATGTTATTTATAAATTATAATTTATTATTTGTTTAAGTTGTTACTTTTTAAATTTGAGATAATCTTTTCTCTAGACCGAATACATATGGGGAGACTTTTTGCTAACGTAGCGCTCATATGTTGAGTTTTAATATTATTTGCTTAAATATCGTTATTAGAAACTTTTGTAATTTCATTTATAAATTAATAGATTATTTGGTTAGATTGTTAGATAATAATAAAGATTTAGTTTTTGAGTTTATTAGCAAGGTAGTTAGATATTTAAATCTTAGTATTATTAAACTAATTTTAAAAAAATTAATAAATTATTCGGTTAGATTGTTAGATATCAATAAGAATTTAGTTTTCGAGTTTATTAACAAGATAGTTAGATATTTAAATCTTAATATTATTGAACTAATTTAAACAAAGTTATTTGTAAACTATTTATAAATTATTTTAAAATTAAGACAGTTGTTTAATAATGAAATTAACAATTTGAAAGTAATAACAAAACAATAAGAAGCAAGTAGTAGTAAGAAACAAGTTCGAAAACAAAATAATAAGAGGTTAAATTTGAAAACGGAAGCAAAACGTCCTTTTAAAACACAACAAAAAAAAATCAAATTTAAAAGAGGTCGTTACTTTTTAAATTTAAGTTATTTGTTTAAGTTGTTTTGTTTAAGTTGTTATTTTTTAAATTTTAAGTTATTTTGCTTAGGTAGTTATTTTTTAAATTTTAAATTATTTGCTTAGTTTGTTATTTTTTAAATTTTAAGTTTTTTATAGATTATTCTTTTAAATCATAAATTATTATTACTATTATTTATTTAAGTTGTTACTTTTTAATTTTAAACTATTTGTTCATAAATTGAAATTTTCAAAAAAATTTTCAAAAAATACATGCCTCAGTTAAGAAGACTCTTGTGTCTTGATTCATGAATTTACTAAGAGATGATAGATAATCAATTATTATTTTTTAAATATAAATACTTATACATAATAGATGAGCAAAAATTTTTTTGTGCTTGAAGAATTTTAATTTGTTAAGAAAAAATTATTTTCGGTAAATAAATACTTTTCTATCTTTTTATTTAAAATGTTATTATTAGCACGCTAGTATTAAAAATATAAAAGATAAAGCATACTTAAAAAAAAGTAATATGAAATCAAACAATTTTATAATTGTGGATATTTATCTATAAAGGAGGCTGTGTGAAAAATTTTGACTTATGATATTCATCGGAGGTGACTTTCAGTGATGAGATTAACCTTTTATTTATCTGAAAAGTAAAATATCATTTTTAAAAATAATGACAATTTTGAGAAAACCATGGATTAAGAGAAAGGGAAAGGTGCGATATTCTTAGCATGGATGGAGACCAACAAAGAATTTGAAGCAGGTCAATCTTTAACGTATGCTGAGTTTCCAAATTAATTTGTTTATGATAGAAAAAAAAAGGAATGATATCCACGCAAGAGAGAGTATTACTATTCTATCGGGAGGTTAAACTATGTTTCATTGGGTACATGTGATATCTAATATATGAGAATTTTGTTAATTATTCAAAATGATTGCACAACATATGAGTTTATTAGAACAGTTAATGAGATTACATATCCTAACTTCCAAGATGTTTTCTATTTTATGGGACTATTGTGTGACGATAAAAAATTCATTATAGCTATTAATAAGGTCTGGTCATCAATTGAAAAAACTGTTTGTGATGCTATTAATATCTAATAATGTTAACAAACCAAATCGTATTTAGAATGCAACTTAGACATTATTGGCTGACGATAGGGGTGTGCATGGGCCGGGTGAAACTGGGTTTGATGTGACCTAAACCCGACCCGAAATATATATCGGGCCTATTTATTAGACCCGAACCCGGCCCTAAACCCGATGAAACCTATACACTTTCGGACCACGATTATACTGGGTAAAAATCGGGTGAAAACCGGGCCGTTAACACTACAATACCTTGATACCTTCTTATAAGCTAGCATGTGAAAATATCAAAATTTTCAAGACTCCAACTATTATTTGACATGGTAAAATTCACTTAGAAAAATATAACAAGAACCAACTCTTCTCTAAAATTAAAGCATAACCATAATCAATACTAATATTATCTAATAACATTAAATATTTAAATAAATATAAATAACACAATATTATACATTAGTCTAAAATCTTATGCATTTTAAACATAAAACATTAACTTATAGTCTTATAATAACTAATAACACAAAATATTAAAGTTTACAGTACTTAAATTCCACATAAGAATAGCCATCATCCATCACTAATAACACAAAATATTAATTGTGTGTGATGACCGGGCCACCGGGCCGACTTCGAGTGATCCGAGCCATGGCCCGGACCCGACCCGAAATAATGACCGGGTCTATTTTTGAGACCCTTACCCTAGACCCGATAAAATCACACCAAAATAGCCCCTAAAGTGTTCGGAACCGGGCCGGGCCGGGCCATGCACACCCCTAGCTGACGAGATACTATATATGAGGAGAAAAATATTGAAAAACTAAGGTATTTCACTATATGTGATAAATCATGATCACATGTAAGACTTTACTTGACAAAATTAGTGTTCACCAATCGACAACTTTACGTTGTTTTGTCAAGAGTTAATTAAGAATCGCAATGGCGTGAATATTATAATTCTAGATGAAGACAACAATCCAAACTCATCAACAACAAATGTTGTGTTCAACGAAATTTTTAGTAATATTTAGGTAAAAAAAATAGTATTTTCATTTTAGTAACATGTTATAATTTACACTTTTGTACAAATATTTATCGTAGATATAACTAATTTATTAACTATACCTTCAGACTTGAAATAAAATGTGTAACATGGAGCACAGTATCATATGCCAATTGCTTTACTAATGAGGTTAGTAAAATACTAGGTTGTCGATAAATTTTCATTAGCCTTATAATATAAAGTTCAGTGTAAAACTGACATGCTATTATTACAGTTATATATGTTCTTATTTTTTAGCTCTCTTTTCCTATGATTCAATAATATTATAGACTTCAAACTGTTCCATTTGTATTTTACTTTGAATAAAGATAAAACAACATATTTAATACATTTATTATATAATGACAATAATAGTGTTATACTAAACTTAAAAAAATTTATGATTATAAAATATTATTTTCGATTTAGCATGTCAAATTAAAATGTAAGCCCGTGCATCGCACGGGTTTAACACTAGTAAAAAATAAATTTGAAATGTGTGTCAATGTATATTTTATTGTTATTTTTTTATTTTGTTTACTCCTATTAGAATTCTCTTTTCTTTTACTGTGGCCAAGAACTTACTATAACTAACAATAAAAATAATAGCAAGCTATATAAAAATAAAATCACACGTGAAAAAAAATTAAAACTGAGATTTCATACTACACACAATGTTAAATACAAATTTAATAATAAAAATAGAGTAGTAAAATGATAAAAAAAATAACTAGAAAAAATACATGTAATAGGTGATTCAGATAGAACATTATTTTAAAATAGTGGTGGAGGGCCAATATTTTTAGCAGATAGAACATTGCGTAAAAATAATGGTGAAAGGCCAGGGATTTTAGCAGATAGAACGACTTATCAAAAAAAAAGTCATATATTTTTACTTCTTCAAAAAGTTGTTAATTAATTTATCAAAAAGTTAATTTTTTTTAAAAAAATAGTGCCAAACACGCGTATAGTAGCTTTTCATCATTTTTTGTTGTGACTAACTTTTCATCATTTTTTTGTGACTAACTTTTAAAAATAGCTTCTGCTGTTTTCCAAACAATTTCTAAATCTAACTAAATTACATGCAATTTTGTCTGCTTCTAATAAGTATTTCTAAATTCAAAGCAAAAAATGCGAAATGACCATTCAAATTAAAAACCGCACTTAAACGCAAATCGTAATTTATATACTTTCTCTCACTTTTTTGTAAGAGGATACTTGATCTTTTTCATTCTCATTTAAAATATTAAGAGAAAAAGATAAATAGGTCTCTGATCTTTTGTCTCGTGGATATTTTTGTTCTTGTCCATTGAAAAATACTTTTAAGTCTCTGACTTTCACAAAATTTGGACGGATCAGTCCCTGACGGAAGCATTTTGACAGATCAATCCCTGACGGAAGCATGTGAACGGAGGGATTGATCCGTCTAAGTTTTGTGAAGGTCAGGGACTTAAAAATGTTCGCGGGACAAAAGGTCAGGGACTTATTTGTCCTTTTCTCAAATATTAAAGTATTACATTCCTAACATTGAAAAACTGTCCTTCTTAAATTATACTAGCTATAAATATTAACAGTAACAGATTCAGAAAATTTATGTTGAGAGAACAAAAATAATATATATTACTATCAAAAGATATATTAATTTAAATTTAAAAATATAAAAATATATATTAAAATTTATCTTTTGATGAAGAGAAGATGACCACTAGACAAGGAATAAAAAAGAAGATTGAAAATATGAAACTAAGAAGAGGATTTATGAAAATAAATGAGTGACGACCGGGATTTAAGAAAAGAAGAAGACTAAATTTAATTAGGTTAATTAATAGTTAAAATAATAAAAAAAAGATAAAGTAGGTTTAAGACTTTTAATAATTAGACTTAATTTATTTATAATTTATTTGTAATAGAGTCATTTAAAATTTAAAATGGGATATATATATTTGGTTTAAAAAAATAAAATGGGAGTGGGGCAAGTACCCCATTACTATGCATGGATCCGTACTTGAATATTAGAAATATTGTTGTGAAATAAATAAATAAGATAAATAAGGAAGAGGTAATATAAAATAAGAAATATAATTAGATAAATCTAGTAATAATATTCACCACGATTTCAATATAATAAGAATGATTAATATATTACTAATATTATATGATGTAGTATATATATATAAGAGAAGTATTTGATTGCAACATAAGAAAGAGAGAATTGATTTCTTATTGCTTGCTTGTGTTTTTCTCAGAGGCAATAGACCTTTATTTATACATGTATGGGGGAGTCTAATATCAATATACATTTAAGATTATTCTTCCTTGAAAAAGTAAGCTCCACATAGGAATGTGCATCCACATCCTATTCTTATCACAACACTCCCCCTTGGATGCCCATTTAAGATTATGCCTCATTAAAACCTTACTAAAGAAAAATCCAGTAGGAAAAAACCTTAGTGAAGGGAAAAGAGTACAAAATTCTTTATGATGGGAACTGCCTCATTAAAAACCTTGTCAAGAAAAATTCAATGGGAAAAAAATCTGACCAAGGGAAAAAACCTGACCAAGAAAAAAAGAGTACAGTCTCTCCCTCTTGTCGATATCATTTAATATCTCGAAATCGGTGCATCCCAATCTCATGTACTAATCTTTCAAAGGAGGATTTTGGGAGTGATTTTGTAAATAAATCTGCCAGATTGTCACTTGAGTGGATCTGTTGGACATCAATTGTCTCTTGACTTTGAAGATCATGAGTGAAGAATTTGGGAGAAATATGCTTTATTCTATCACCTTTGATGTATCCGCTTTTAAGTTGAGCAATGTATGTTGTATTATCTTCAAACAGGACAGTTGGAGCTATCTTATGATCAATCAGTCCACATGATGACAGAATATATTGAATTAGACTCCTCAACCAAAAACACTCGCGACTAGCTTCATGAATCGCTAGTATTTCAGCATGATTAGAGGATGTTGCTGCTATCGTCTGTTTTGTGGACCTCTATGATATAGCTGTACCACCATATATGAACAGGTATCCTGTTTGAGATCTCCCTTTGTGTGGATCAGACAAGTATCCGGCATCTGCATAACCAACTAATTGTGACTTGGATCTATAGGGATAAAACAATCCCATATTAACCGTTCCACGAAGATATCAAAAGATTTGCTTGATTCTGCTCCAATGTCTTCTGGTTGGAGAGGAACTATACCTTACTAGTAAGTTCACAGCAAATGATATATCGGGTCGTGTATTATTAGCAAGATACATTAGCGCTCCAATGGTACTAAGATATGGTACTTCAAGACCAAGGATATCTTCATTTTCTTCCTTAGGACGGAATTGATCCTTCTCCACATCCAAAGATCTTACGATCATTGGGGTACTTAATGGATGTGACTTATACATATAAAATCTCTTCAAGATCTTTTCTGTGTATGTCGCTTGATGAATAAAGATGCCATTTTTTGTATGCTCGATCTGCAGGCTGAGACAAAATTTAATCTTTCCAAGATCTTTCATCTCAAACTCTTCGTTTAGAGTTTTTATAATTGTTGGAATCTCTTCAGGAGTCCCAATGATATTTAAGTCATCAACGTACACAGCAATTATAATAAATCCAGATGCAGATTTCTTTATGAAAACACATGGACATATATCATCATTCTTGAATCCATTTTTGGCCAGATACTCAGTAAGACGATTATACCATATTCGTCCAGATTGCTTCAAACCATATAAAGATCTTTGCAATTTGACTGAGTATAACCCTTGCGAATATTCATTGGATGGTGTATATATCTTTAATTATTCAGGGACTTATATATATATATATCTCGATCTAATGAGCCGTATAAGTAGGCTGTTACCATATCCATTAAATGCATATGCAGTTTATGATATGCAGATAAACTGACCAAATAACGCAATATTATCGCATCCACTACAGGGGAATACATTTCTTCATAATCTATACCAGGCCTTTGTGAAAAATCTTGTGCCACAAGACGGGCTTTATAGCGCACAACTTCATTTTTCTCATTTCGTTTTCTCAAAATACCCACCTATATCCAACAGGTTTTACATCTTCTGGTGTACGGACTACAGGTCCAAAGACTTCACATTTTGCAAGTGAGTCTAACTCAGCCTTCATGGCTTCTTTCCATTTTGGCCAATCATTTCTTTGTCGACATTCTTCGACTGATCTTGGCTCAAGATCCTTATTTTCATGCATGATATTTAATGCCACATTATATGCAAATATTTCATTGACAATTATCTTATTTCGGTCCCATTTCTTTCCTGTAAAGACATAATTTATCGAGATCTCGTCATTTTTACAATTTTCAGGTACCTGAACGTCTTCTGGCGTTAAAATCATATCAGAATTTTGGACAACTACAGGTGTCTCTACTATGTCTTTTCAACAGGAATAGTATTTACATCTTTTCTCTTTCGAGGATTTTTGTATTTAGAACCGACAGGCCTACCACACTTCTGGCGTGAATTTGCTTCAGTGGCTACTTGTCCTACTGGGACATCAATTCGAATTGGGGTATTTTCTGCTGGTATATAAGATTTGGTTATCCTCTTTGTATCGGAAAATGCATCAGGCAATTCATTTGCTATTCTTTGCAAATGTATAATCTTTTGAAATTCTATTTCACATTGCCCTGATCGAGGATCTAAATGCATCAACGATGATGCATTCCAATTAAGTTCCTTTTCAGGAAGCTTATTCTATCCCTCTAATGTTAGAAATTTTGATTCATCAAAATGACAATCTGCAAACCGGGCTTTAAATACATCTCCAGTTTATATCTCAAGATACCTCACTATAGAGGGAGAATCATATCCAACATATATCCCCAATTTTCTTTGGGGTCCCATTTTGGTGCGATTAGGTGGTGCAATGAGAACATATATCGCACACCCAAATATTCTTAAATGGAAAAAATTTGGCTGCTGGCCAAAGGCTAATTGCATAGGAGAGAACTGATGGTAACTCGTTGGTCTCAAACGAATAAGTGTTGCGGCATGTAAAATAGCATGCCCCCAAACCGAGGTTGGGAGATTTGTTCTCATAAGTAAGGGTCTAGCAATTAATTGGAGGCATTTAATAAGCGATTCTGCTAACCCATTTTGTGTGTGAACATAAGCTACTGGATGTTCAACACTTATTCCATTAGCCATACAATAAGCATCAAAAGCTTGGGAAGTAAATTCACCAGCATTATCAAGACGAATTGCTTTGATTGAATTTTCCGGAAATTGTGCTTTTAATCGAATAATTTGAGCCAGTAATCTCGCAAACGCCAGGTTGCGCGAAGACAATAAGCACACATGTGACCATCTCGAAGATGCGTCTATCAGGACCATAAAATATCTAAAAGATCCACATGGTGGATGAATAGGTCCACATATATCACCTTGAATCCTTTCTAGGAATTCAGGGGACTCAAATCCAATCTTTACTAGTGATGGCCTTAAAATTAACTTCCCTTGAGAACATGCAGCACAACAAAATTCACTAGATTTAAGAATCTTCTGGTTCTTTAGTGAATGTCCATGGAAGTTTTTAATAATTCTCCTCATCATGGTTGTTCCCGGATGACCCAATCGGTTGTGCCAAGTTATGAATTCATTTGGGCTAGTAAACTTCTGGTTTACAATGGCATGTGATTTAATTGCACTAATCTTGGTATAATATAACCCAGATGAAAGTGAGGGTAATTTTTCTAATATAACCTTTTTATTTGAATCATGAGTTGTGATACATAAGTACTCATGACTTTCCTCATTCATTGTCTCAATATGATATCCATTTCGGCGAATATCTTTAAAGCTCAACAAGTTTATTCGAGACTTGGTAGACAAGAGTGCATTATTTATTATGAATTTTGTTCCTCCGGAAAATAAAATTATAGCTCTTCCGGAGCCTTCAATCACATTGCCTGAGCCAATAATAGTATTAACACATTCTTCTTTTGGCACAAGATGGGTAAAATATATATCACTTTTGAGAATAGTGTGCGAACTTGCACTATCCGCAAGGCATACATCTTCATTACATATCCTTGCCATTCTCTTCAAAGACAAATAATAATAAAATGAGTAGTATGCACATTTTAAATTGAATACTTGATCTTAATTATACTTCTAAGAAATACTGCACATAAAAATAATGTCATATACTAAAATTTTATTTTAAAACATAACACATTTAATGATTTCAAAATTCATAAACATTAATATTTCATTATTTATATGCATCACATTTGAAACTTAAATAAAACTTAACAATAAGTTCTTTACATTATTTATTTACATAGATACTTAACAATCCCACATATTAAACTATTCCATCATTGATTAAATGACCAATATTTTCTTCAGGGTCCTCAAAGAAATCAGATACATCATAATGAGTGGTGGAATTTTCAGTATCATTTGAAACGAAATTCGATTCTTTTCCCTTGTCGTCCTTTTTCAAAGATGCCTGGTAAAGATTGACTAGGTGCCTTGGAGTACGACAGGTACGTGACCAATGACCCTTTCCACCACAACGGAAACACTTATCCTCTGTTGACTTATTCTGCCCGATATTTCTTTCTTTATCCCACTTCTGGTGAGATCCTCTCTTTTGAATATAATTCCTTTTCCTTCCATAATTTTTCTTGTTATTAAAACCTTGCAATTTACCTCTTCTGGGGTAATTTGCCGCATTTACTTCAGGAAATGGGGCGGCGCCAGCTGGGCGCGCTTCATGATTTTTCAAGAGCAACTCATTGTTGCGTTCAGCAACAAGAAGGCAAGAAATTAACTCAAAATATTTTTTAAACCCTTTTTCTCGATACTACTGCTGCAGGAGCACATTCGAGGCATGGAAGGTTGAGAAAGTTTTATCCAACATATCATGGTCAGTTATCTTTTTTCCACATAATTTCATTCGTGAGGTGATTCGAAATATTGTAGAATTATATTCATTTATGGATCTAAAATCTTGTAAACGCAAGTGTGTCCATTCATATTAGGCTTGAGGAAGTATCACCGTTTTTTGATGATTATACCTTTCTTCATGGTCTTTTTTAATGTGAGATATTCATTTTTCAATCCTTCATCAAGATAACGACGAAGAAAAATCATGACTTTGGCTTTATCTTTTTGGGATGCATTATTTTCGGCCTTAATGGTATCTCCAAGATCCATTGAATCAAGATGAATTTCAGCATCTAGTATCCATGATAAATAATTGTTTCCAGATATATCAAGAGCATTGAATTCAAGATGAGAGAGCTTGACATAATGAAAATTTGTTACCTGAGTCTTCCTAAAAATTTGATCAGAGTCTCGTGCTGATAACATGTTGTGAAATAAATAAATAAGGAAGAGGTAATATAAAATAAGAAATATAATTAGATAAATCTAGTAATAATATTCACCACGATTTTAATATAATAAGAATGATTAATATATTACTAATATTATATGTTGTAGTATATATATATAAAAGAGAGAGAAGTATTTGATTGCAACGTAAGAAAGAGAGAATTGATTTCTTATTGCTTGCTTGTGTTTTTCTCAAGAGGCAATAGACCTCTATTTATACATGTATGGGGGAGTCTAATTTCAACATACATTTAAGATTATTCTTCTTTAAAAAAGTAAGCTTCACATAGAAATGAGCATCACGTCCCATTCTTATCACAACAAATATAAAATTTTTTTAAATAAAAAAATTTAACACAATACAAAAAAAATTAAAAAATTAAAATTAAAATTAAAATACAATTTCCATTCCTTCATCCTCTCTAACATTATCAATTTACCATCAACAATTCCATACCTTCTACCACTTTATATTTGAATCAAGTCAAGAAAAACCGTTCATCTATTTCTTTTATTATTTTTATTTTTTTTAACATTCACAACTTATAATCTATATGTCTCCAATTAAATGCTAACCAGGCCACCTCTTATCTTAATATTATTTATCTCGTTTTTTTTTATCACAATAAAGAGCACCGATTCAGATTCTTTTCGAAATTTTAGTGAATATGACAAATAAAAAATAACAATTTTTATTTTCATAAAACTTAGCCTATAAAATTTTTTTTATCTTACTTTAGCTTCAAAAAATGAGTTTATAAGTGTTTTTAAATTATAACATAGATTCATCCCCTCTATTTTAAGTAGTTTTTAAAATTTTTCATCTATGAATACTTTTAAGATTAATTGTAATGCTAGTTATTCTAATTTTGATAATAATGTTGGTTTGACTTACGTTATTAGAGATTTTAATAAGTGTTAGAAAAGAGGGTGTTTGAGAATGAATGAGAGTAATAATATTTTTTAAAGGAATTATATGCTATTTGAAGAGACTATCTCTTAATCTGAAATGTGATTTGTGACATAAATTGTGTGCAGGCGTTTAATCTTGTTACTAATCATCAAGATGATTTTGGGTTTATTGATCCGTTGGTGCTAAAGATAAAATATATCATGCATTGAAATTAGTATATTAACTTTCGTTTGATTAAGAGAGATGTAAAAACTGTAGCAAACACTATGATAAGAATGACAATAAAATTACAACTTTATCAAATAGAACTTCTCTCTCCTTAAAAGGAATTTGAGAGTAATCTTAAGCAGACTGCTATGTTTAAATTGTTCATAGCCTTTGTTTTTTTATTTATTTATTGTTTAGCTTATTTAAGT
>NC_029793.2:143220076-143224566 GCF_000816755.2 Arachis ipaensis | reverse complement strand
AAATTTTATTTTAAAATAAAAAATAATATAAAATGCATAATTAAACCAAAGACATTTTAAAATTACATAAATTCTCCAAAACAAAAATCGTTACGTCAAAGTCCCGTGCACATATCTATATAGATCGAATTAACTTAATTTGAATTAGCCTTTTTAGTAGTAAATCGAATTGACCTAATTCGATTTATAAGAAAACTGAGTAGACGCTAGTAAATCGAATTAGGTTAATATTGAACAACCTATATATAGTAAATTGAATAAGTTTAATTCGATTTAGTACTATTATAGGTTATTGACATATACTATTTTTAAGTTATTAATTTTAAAATATAAATGTCAATAAGAAAATACCCCCTATTTGAATTCAAATAAAATATCAAAAAAATCAAAATGAATATGAATAGATATCCAATTTTTGTGTTTTACTTCAAATTCCAAAAAATCTACATTTTTATAAATTTATGAATTTAAAACGGAACAATAAACGATTTCTAAATTTCATTAAAAGTAATTTTTTTGACTCATTAGCATCTAAAGAATCATTACTGGGACTTTTAATGTTTAAAAAGTTAATATAAAGTATAGCCCTCCAAAGTGGCATATGACTTAAAACTTGAATTTTTTCAGAGTTAGAAATAACAGATAGTTATACATTATTGTTACCATGGTACAAAGAGTTTAGGAAAGAAACGAAGAATTATTTAAAAAAGTATTATTTTTATTATTCATATTTTTTATCCGTGATTACAAGATTCTTACCAATATATAAACCAAAAGTACGCTAAGAGTACGCTCGTTATGGAATAATATCCTAATAAATTACATTAATTTTTTTTTCTAATTCTCTTTTATATTTTCCTGATTTTGTTCCCTAATTATGATATTCTAATACTCCCCCTCAAGGTGAGTAGTGGGATCACCAATACTCAACTTGGTTAAAACTTTAGCAAGGACTTGTCTTGAAACTGCTTTAGTAAGAATATCAGCCAGCTGATCTTCTGATCTCACAAATGGAAGCTCAATAATGTCATTCTCAATTTTTTCTTTGATAAAGTGTCGATCCACTTCAACATGTTTTGTTCTATTATGTTGTACAGGATTCTCTGAAATGCTGATTGCGGTTTTGTTGTCACATTTCAACTGGCTTGGCAATTGTGGTAGAAACTCAATCTCAGTCATCAATTTTCTTATCCACAATACTTCAGTTATGCTTTTAACGATTCCTCGAAATTCTGCGCTTGAAAGAGCTACAATTTTCTGCTTCTTGCTTTTTCAAGTTACCAGGTTGCCTCCAACAAGTGTAAAGTAACCAGCTGTTGATCTTCTATCATTTGGGTTGCCCGCCCAATCTGCGTCAGTGTATGCCTCAACCTTCAAATGGCCATTCTTTTTGAAAATAATTCCACTTCCTGGAGCTCCCTTCAAATATCGAAGTATCCTCATGGCAGCTTCAATATTATCTTCTTGTGACTTATGCATAAACTGACTTACTATTCCCACACCATAAGCTATGTCAGGCCGAATATGTGATAAGTAAATTAGTTTTTCAACCAGTCGCTGGTACCTTTCCTTATCTGCTAGTGTGGCACATTCTACTATCTTCAACTTGTGATTAACTTGCATCGGCGTATCTATTGGTTTACAATCCACCATTCTTGTTTCTGCCAGAAGGTCCAAAATGTATTTTTTTTGGGAGATAAAGATTTCTTTGCTGGATCGTAGAACCTCTATTCCTAAGAAATATTTTAGTCTTCTCAAATCCTTCATTTCAAAGTCTGTAAATAGGTTCCTTCTCAATTTTTCAATTTTTTCAGCATCACTTTCCGTTTTGATCATGTCATCCATGTAGATTATTAGGCAAGTGATTAGATCTCCCCGTTTTTTCAAAAAAAGGGTATTGATAAGAGTTACTTTACTTGTACCCATACCTTTTTATGGCATCTGTAAATCTTCCAAACCAGGCACGTGGAGATTGTTTAAGCCCATAAAGAGCCTTCTTTAACCGGCAAACTTCATGTTTTCTAAATCCCGTTGAAAAACCCGGAGGAGTTTTCATGTATACTTCTTCTTTCAACTCTCCATGCAAGAAAGCATTCTTGATGTCAAATTGATGGAGTGGCCAATCTTCATTTGCTGCTATTGAAAACAACACTCTGATAGTATTAATCTTTGCAACCGGTGAAAAAGTTTCAGTGTAGTCGATACCATAGGTCTGTGTATAACCTTTGGCCACCAACCTTGTCTTGTACCGTTCAATAGTGCCATATGCCTTGTGTTTAATGGTGAAAATCCATTTGCACCCGACTGGCTTTTTTTCTGTTGGTAGGATACATTTCTCCCAAGTTTCGTTCTTCTCTAGAGCTTCCATTTCTGTATTCATGGCTTTTCGCCATTCTGCTTTCTCATTGACTTCTCGAACAGTTCTTGGAATGTCTTATGTTAAGAGTCTGGTGGAAAAAACCTTTGCAACATCTGTTATTCCTTCTCTAGCCACTCTTATCGGGTATCTTGAGTTACAAGAAATATGTTCTGGTGAGTACCGATCAGGAGGCATCCCTTTGTTTCTTCTTGGAAGAAGAATAAAGGTATTCAGCTCTGGTTCTTTATGTTCCAATGCTATACTGTTATTGTTAGTGGTCTCATTAAAAACAGGGAGTATATTATCAGATTGACAATTACTTACCTCTTGTCTGACATTCTCAAAAGGACTCTCACTAGTTGTATGTACTGAGTTATTTTCTATGTTGAGTGAAGTATGCTCGGTGGCTCCATCTACTTGCTCTGTTTGAACAGTTTCTGGGCAACAAAGGTTATTTAGCCAACTTCGTGGTTCATTATTGTTCTCCTCCTGAATGCCATGTTGGCGGCTGAATTAAAATTCGGGTTCTAAAAAATCACAATCCATGGTCACATGAATACGACGAGTGATTGGATTGTAGCACCTATATCCCTTTTGGTGTGTAGCATACCCAACGAAAACACATTTTTCTGCACAAGGATCAAGTTTAGTTCTATTGACTTTGGGGATATGGACAAAGACGGAACATCCAAATACTCGAGGTGGTAAGGTTAGAATAGGCGGAATTGCAGTCTGAGTAGCCAAGACTTGTAAGGGTATTTTGTGGTGGAGAACTTGGGTAGGTAGGCAATTTAGTAAGTAGGTATAGGTCGCTATAGCTTCAGACAAATTTTTTTTTGGAATTTGTGCATCAAAAAGTATGGCTCAGGTCATCTCAAGTAACTTACGATTTCGCCGCTCAGCCACACCATTTTGTTGGGGTGTATTTGGGCAGAAAGTTTGATGGATAAGACCATTTTTCATAAAAAAAAATCGTGCATTGATTGATTTATAAATTCCCCACCATTATCTGAACGAAGTACTTGGATTTTCTTGTTGAATTGAGTTTGAATCATTTGGTAGAAAGCAAAAAACTTATCAGGTACTTCAGATTTGTGTTTTAAAAAATATACCCAAGTCATGCGAGAGAAATCGTCCACAAATAACACAAAATATTGAAAATTATTATGGAAAATAGGGGCTGGGCCCCACACATCAGAGTGTATTAGAAAAAAGCTAGAATCGACTCTAGTGTTGGTTGGAGGAAAAGAAACTCTATGATTTTTTACACGAATACAAGTTTCACATTTGAGGGGTTCAGTAATACTTGTAAAAAGACTAGGAAATAGAAACTTGAGGTACCCAAATGAAGGATGTCCGAGACGCCTGTGCCATAACCAAAGTTGCCTAGTAACCGTTACGTGAGCAAGCATGGCATGACCCTGGTGTGCTACTTCATCAACGTAGTAAAGGCCTTCTCACTCAGTACCACGCCCAATGATCTCCTTCGTAAGAATGTCCTGTAAAAGATAAAAGGTAGAGTACATGAGTACCACACAATTTAGTTCCTTTGTTACTTGGCTAACAGACAATAATTTTGATGATAGTGCAGGGACATAGAGACAATTTTTTAATTTCAATTTTTCTGAAAAAAAGTAATGGATTCTCCTCCTTTAACATCAATTAATTCTCCACTAGCTGTTTCAATATGGGCTTTTGAGAGTATAGTCAAACTGTTAAAATGATAGAGGTCATGAGTCATAGTATCGGTAGCCTCACAATCAAAAATCTATTCATTTATCTTTTTAACTGGATTCTGATTTTGGGTCTCCCCTCTATATTGAGTCGCCGTCTGAGCTGAGTAGCCAAGGAGTTCAGTAGTCCTTGTCCTTACTGTCGCTGCTGCCTTGCCATCGTGACTTGCTTCCGCTCTTCTGGTCTCGCCACCGCTGCTGGTGACCTCTCTAGCGGCGGCTCCCTTACTCTAATTTCTCTATGACTTGAGACTGTTTTTCCATCAATTTGATGGAATGAAATTTCAAAATTAATAACTTTATATATAATTTTATAGTTAATATAAATATGTTATATATTAATTTTGAAATTTATATAATAAAAAATTTTATATATAACATATTTACCTAATGGGTAT
>NC_029793.2:143212041-143219822 GCF_000816755.2 Arachis ipaensis | reverse complement strand
AAGTAAGGTAGTTTTCCTCAAACCACATTATCAATCCGTTATCAAAAAATACTTTTGGAAACGATGTGGTTAACTTTAGAGATAAATTTAAAACAATTTTAAGTTCAGGGATAAATTCGAACCTCATTTGTAAGTTCAAGACCACTTTAAAATTGAACTAAAAAATTAATACTTAAATGAAACATACACAAATTTTAAATAAAAATCAAATCTATCTTTTATTAACAAATTATGTCTATGATTGAATATGAGCGTGAACATATTCTTCATATTTTTGTAAAAAATAAAATTTTTTTTGAAAAATGGATAAAGTTAAAATTAGTTGACAAAAAAATTTTAAAATAAATTAAAGAGAATATTTTTTAAAAGTTATAAGGAAGAAAAATGTACATTTTACAAATAAAAAAAAAGGGGTATCATTTTAGTATCTTTTAGAAAAAAAAAGTAGAATTTTCTCAAAATATTAATCATAATGATATACTCCTTGGTAATCCGATTATTAATGCATATAAAGATGTATTTAGGCCCAACACCATAAATTTTTAGATTTTTCAATTTTCAAAAGTTATAACAATCATATATGATACATAGACAGAAAATACGACATGACATAAAATACGTCGATACACAAATTTTAAAATTTTATAAGACACATATATATAAAATAGCATAAATGCTTAATCCGGTCTCCAACTATTTGGACAATAAATAAAGCGCCCCTTGAATATGTGAAATTGATCCATCAGATCCCAACCACACACATAGTTGCTTATAGCGGATCCTGCAACCGAATGGAAGAAGGAGAAGTGATGGCATGTCAATTTCTCCGCTACGTGGATATTATCTTCTTCTAAATTGAGACTAATCGACCCTCCCAATTTTAGAAACGGCGTCGTCAAGGCTAGATTGAATTTCCATAAAACCCCTCATTCTCCTTTATCATTTATGCTTTACTCTAACCCAGACAAACCCTTCATCTTCGTTTCCTTCAAAAACTATACATGATGTTGAAACGATTTGCGAGTTAAGGTATGAACTTGTAAGCTTTCAGGGACAACGAGTTTGCAATGATGGTACTGCATTGCAAGAGTAATCAAACATGGTAAGTGCCATTTTTCTTCTTTTTCTTTTTTTTTTTTATGTTTTACTTAGCCTGAATGAAGAACACCAGATAGGCCATACTCTGTCCTAAAAAGCTAAGATGAAAAATTTGAACTGGTTGAGAAATTGGTTTCGTTAAGGTTAAATATTCTATAATTATTTCATTTTAAATTAGAGTAAAATAGGACATGTGCAAAGTTTAAACTTATTTTAGTCAAATATATTTCATCAGAAAAATCACAATTTTTTATCCTTATTGCGTTTAAATTTTGTGGGTTGAAATTTTGAAATTTATGTTGGTCGATGTTTTGAAGTGTATATAATATCATTTTTTTAATGTGATGCAAATGTCTATTTTTGTTATGCCTATGTTTCATCATGTGGCTGATTTATTAGAGATGGAAGTGAAATTTTATGTTACAGAGATGAAAATGTGACAAAATTTTATCCCATAGTTGTAGATTTTGTGAATAAGAAAGACTTGAAAGAATTGTTAAAGATCTTAGGGTATCTGGAGTATAAAATAATGTATTGGTTGGACTCTAATTGCTCTAACATGAAACTTGGATTGCACATTCTAAAGGGTAACAAGGAGATTAACGACATATGTGACTGCACCTTTAACAATGATCACCCAAAAAATTTTTATGTGTTTTTTGAACATCCTGTTAGTGAAGAATCTGTGGTTGTAGAACGTGTGATTGTAGAGACAGAATTTTCTTCTTCTTCATCATATGATAGTTATAAAAATGTAGAGGATGAAGCATACAAGCTACCTCCACCTAGTTATAAGAGTGAGAGTAGTGATTCAGAATCATTAAGAGAGGCTAGAAATGGAAAGAAAAATTTTATTACACCAAAGAAGTCATCACAAAAATTCTCAAAGAAAAATGCTGAAAAGAGGAGAAAAAAATATGTTTTAAGGAAGGCCTATACAAACACCACAGGCACATGCAAATATCACCATTCCACAATTTCAACCTAATACAAACTCTACTCAAGGTCCAAGATCTTCTCATGTACAACATAATATAAGTGGTAAAGCCATTCTAGTGGAAACAATAGTAGCAGTTGGCAAGCAAACCTCATCAAGGCTGCATAAGTCCATTCTAATCCCAGGCATAAATCTATTAAAGAAGAATTAATAAACCTTTTTACCATAAAATACTCTTTTTAAAAGGTCTTCTTGTAGTACATGAAATTTCATGTTTTATTTTGGCTTAATGCTATTAGACTTAATACTCAGTTGTATTTTGGTTTAATTTACTTATGTTTAGGGCTGCACATGGATCGGATAATATCCGCAGATCCACGGTAATTATCCGCATCCGATCCGAATTTCGCGGATATTATCCGATCCGCAGAGTCATCGGATCGGATCAGATCCGATCCGCACTGTGGTAGGATCGGATCGCAGATTTGGCAGTGATACCCGCGGATCCGATCCGCAGATCCGCACAGATCCGCACATGACCCATCATATAAATAGCTAATGTTATGTTATTGTGAGTTGTGACCTAACCCTAAATCCCTCATTACGGCGCTCCTCACCTCTTTCACTCTCTGAAGTCTGAACTCTGGACTCTCCTCTCAATCTCAGATCCTCACTCACTTACTCAGACTCTCAAACTCTGGCTCTCCTTCTCCTCTCTGATCGGCTCTGCCTTGCTCTATCACTAGTGTTCGCTGTCCATCACCGTCTCCTAAGGTCATTATTTACTGTTCTTCCAGGCTCCAGCTACACGGTCGTCGCCTCCTCCATCGACGCGGTGGACGGCGGTCGCGTCGTTCTCCATAGGCGTTCTTCATAAGTCGCGTTCTTCACTGGCGCAGCGCTCACGGTCGGTGGTCTCCTCCAGTAGTGCGGTCACCTCCTCCAGCGCTCACGGTCGCGTTCATCATTTCTTGTTCTCTCCAAGCAGCTTCGTGAATCTGTCAGAGTCAGACCAACCATCCTTCTTCTCCATCGTTTTTGCTCTCGGCTCTTCAACTGATCAGGTATTATGGGTAAATTAATTTTATTTTATTTTCTCTTTTTAAAACTGTTTTAATAATTGATGAAATTGTTGGCTATTTTTAGGAAAATATTTCATGACTTCAAATTACTAGTGATTTTCACAAAATGTAGTCCCTTATTTAAGAGCAATCAACTTCATTTCATGATCAATAGATCGAAGAAGTATTGCATCAGAGAATAGAGAACCAATGATATGTTTTGAGCCAATCTGGAAGATAGAAATTAAGCATTACTTTGGCTACATAATTATTAACTTATTCCTTGTAAAGTCTCTTTCTGAAGGTGTCAATTATGGTGGCCTGAATTCTAATATTTTCAATTTAGTTATTAGCTATGGGATGTAATTTGTAAACTTTATTTCCGATGGTGGAAAAAATGTTGGATTCATATCTCAAATGTCAAGTAATTAAGTAATCCTTGAAGACAATACCATGTGATTTCCCATTTGCTGTCTCTATCCATAGACCCTATGAAGGATATGGTTTGATTTCATTGTTTGTTCTTATAATGATAATAATATTAATATTTGTAAACTGATATAGTGTTATGACTTATTTTAAAGTACTTGAATCATTGTGTTATACTGTTATTATGTAATAAAATCTGTAAATTTAAATGGTTTATTCAACTGTAAACAGATATGGCACTGAGGGTTTATATGGTTTAAAGGTTTAATTGTTTGAAAATTAAGATGATTTATTTAATTGAAGTCATATGGCACTGAGGGTCTGTTGTTTGTAAACTGATATAGTGTTATGGCTTATTTAATTGTAGGATTCTGTTGGAAAATTAGAATGGCTGATAAACAAGCGCTTACAACTAATGCAAGTGGGTCTGAAGTTGGGAGCATTCCTACTCCACCTAGTGTCGCTGGATCTACACCAGAAGAATCAACAAGGGGAGGAGAAACAAATACCAATCCAGCTTCAAGTGATGCTCCTTCTTTGGCGACAGCAGCACAATCTGGCCAATCAGGTAAAAGAAAGTCTACTAGACCCCCTTCTATTGTTTGGGATCACTACAAAAAAAATGATGAGGAAACTAAGGCTCAATGTAAGCATTGTTTGAAATGGTTACAATGTCATAGTCGTAGGGATGGGACCTCTAACCTAAAAAAACATATTGGAACTTGTGCGAAGAACCCGGAAAATCATGTTGATAAAAAACAGAAAACTCTTGTGTTCAAAAATTCTAATTTAGAGGAACCACCAACATTAAAGGCAGTAGACTTTAATCAAGATCGGTGTAGGCTTGCACTTTGTAAGATGGTGATAATTGATTTAGTGTTGAATGAAATGGCAACAACGATGAAGGCTAAATTTGATAAGTATTGGGATGATTCTGAACATTCTTATACTTCTACTCCTTTGACTTCAGTGAACAAGCCATCTCTGAACTATCTATTACTTGTTGCTGTTTTTCTTGATCCGCGGTATAAATTGGAATATATTCAGTTTACTTTGTTTGAGATGTATGGTCAAGGTGAGAAATCTTCAAGGATCTTTAGAAAATTGAAGGATATCATTGCTAAATTGTTTGAGCAATATAGCATATGGAATTCGCGACCCCCTGAAGACACTTAAGATGCTAGCATTTCTTCGGATACTACAACAAATCCTAGTGTAGAGATGAGTGAGAATGATAGTATTACGATTGAAGATCCTATGAGCAAGTGGAAGCAAACTCAAAGGATAAAATTAAGTGAGTTGAAGAAAAATGAAATGGATAGGTATTTGGAAGATGAAGTGGCGGAAGATTTTAGTGGATTTGATATATTGAGGTGGTGGAGAGGAAAGACTTTGAGATATCGTGTTCTCTCTTGCATGGCTAGAGATATATTAGCCATTCCTGTTTCTACTGTGGCATCTGAGTCAGTTTTTAGCACGGGAGGTCGTGTCCTTGACCCTTATCGCAGTTGTTTGAGTCCCACCACTATAGAGGCGTTAATTTGCACTCAAAATTGGTTGAAGCCTGCTAAGATATTGGTTGAGCTTGATGAAGGAGGGCACTTTTTATAACTTGGGGAGGTTTGGTTCATTCCGAATTCTTGAATTCGAAATGAAAGGGTTGGGTTCGCTTTGACCGTTAAAAGTAGGTAACCCGTTCCCCCTGTCTTTTGTTTGTCTCTATTGCATTCTATCTCATCGTATCCCGTTCACGTTTTTTCTTTTTCTTATCAAGGAATAGATCGCTTTACTTGTATGACTTAGATGTCTCGTATTTCTCGAAATGCCGCTGTTGATTCAGGTATATAATGAATTAGTTCATTTGTATTTTATTAATTATTATTCATTTTTTGTCTTTCATTTTAGAGCATTGACATACCATGACATATTTTGTTATTGTTGAATTGAATAGAATTTTCTGGAATTACTAGTGTCGGAGATCCTGAAGTTCAAAGTAGAATGCAATCTCATCAACCATCTTAGGTATTCAATGGTGCTTGTATTGTATTGGTATATAATAATTTATTATTCTAACATGTTTTACTAATTTTTCTCACTTGTTATTTCTTAATAGGAATGAATGCTTGCTGATATAGTGTCAATTGGAAGACTGGAAGAGATGTGTCAATTGGAACTTGTTGAGTTGCTGTTTTAGTATGTTAAATTATTGATTTGATGTGTTGTTTTACCAAGTGTTGTCATAAATTATTGTATTTTTAATTTTTAATTGCTAATTTGCTGTTTTATTTTTAATTTTTAATTTTATGATATTTATGGACATTTTTTTCAAAAACAGAAAAAAACAGGGCCTTAAAACAAATCTTTTATTACACGGATATATCCGATATCCGATCCGATCCGACCTAAAAAAACGCGGATATGGTATCCGATCCGATCCGATGGGAGCAGTGCGGATCGGATAGAATTTTAGCCTATATCCAATCCGATCCGATCCGTGTGCAGTCCTACTTATGTTGTGCAACAATACTAAATTGACTTAGACATTATCTCTATTGTGATTATTCTAGTTATGTATTTTGGCTGACTCATTTTATGTATTTTGAGCACCTTAAATACATTTATCTACTATTAATTTGGTTACAAGTACTCTTGGTAAAGTTATCATATTGCTTTTTTTGTTGCTTTTGTCAACTTGAATCACCTATCATAATGAAATTGCTAGTAGTCATATAGTGAATATAGAAAAAAATAACAATTCATTTTCATTTTCAAGGTTGTAAAACATACATATTACACATAAATTTACACATTTCTAAACAAAAAATATTCATAACACAATCTTGTTTTAATATCCTAACCTAGATCTTATAAACTAAGAACAAATTTTTTAACCATACAGTTTGCTGAATAAGACCCAAAATATAGTGCCACTGCAATTCTAAACAACAATATCAAAATAGTCCTGCATTTAGTGCTATTAGATTTCATCCTTATTCTATTCTTTGCCATCAACAATTTCATGGATTTCAACTTCTCTTCCAATCTCTTAACTTGATCCACGAATTTATTAGAACTTGTAACATCTTTAACATGAAAAGATTTCACATATTCATCCAGCTAAGTAAAGAATTTGCAGTGAGAAGTTCTAGTCTACAACAACACATGAACTTGATGCTAAGACAAGAAAGAAAAAAGAAAGAAAGAAAGAAAGAAAGAATGAATGTAAAACTGGAGAATGTCCAACTTCAATTTATATTTACCTTAAAATAGGCACACCATTAGAAGAGCCTGATTGCATTGTCCATGGTACTTAATTCAAACAATATGGCATATGTTCCGTAGTTACATGTAGGTGCTATAAATTTTTTCTTCCTCATATTCACACCTTTTCGGAAGCTACCGGTCGAGCCCAGCATCACACTTGAACCCTCGCTTTGTGCATCAGCATTCGTATCGATTTTGCTTCGTGAGTAGCAACCACCGTCTTTCCCAATGATGACTTGCATATAATAATCTCCTAATGTGACTACAACAAAGACCCAAACCCTAATTGGAAGAAGATTCAATCCAGCCTTGACGACACTATTTCTGAAACCGGGAGGGTCGATTAGTCTCAATTTGGAGGAAGACATATCCACGTAGCGGAGAAACTCCCCACTTTCTCCCATTCGATCGCAGAGTGCACTATAAGCAGCTCTATGTGTGGTTGGAGTCTGATGGGTCAATTTCACATCTTCAAGGGACGCTTTGTCCGTTCTCCAAATGGTTAGGGACCGGATTGAATATTTGCTCTATAAAATATATATATATTTTTTACCAAAGATAGGGAGACTCGAACCCGCGACCTCATAGATGAGTATGAGGAGACTATGCCATTTGAGTTATAACTCATTGGCCTCTATAAAATATTATTATTGTTTAGATAAATCGTAATGATATTTTAATATTTTATTGGTATTAAAATATAAATTAATTTGTTAAAAAATATATATTAAAAATAAAGTTGGACATGCTGACACGTAATGCTATTTAGGTGTGTCTAAACGTGTTTGGAGAATAATTTTTATTTTTATTAAGACACGTGTAGAACGAATGTCGATAAATGTCGTGTCTAACATGCAGACACGTGTTCGTGTTTCATATTTAGTAAATTAAAATCAAAGATAATTTTTAATAAGAATAAGTTACAAAAATGGTATTTTGTAAAAATTATTTTTCATATTTAAAATAAGTTTAATAAATATACATATATAACA
>NC_029793.2:143208875-143211850 GCF_000816755.2 Arachis ipaensis | reverse complement strand
ATATTTTAAAGAAGTCTCGTAATTAAATATTTTGTTAGCTTTTTTTAATGCATTAAATAAAATATATATTTTTTAATTTTTAAATTATTAATTTTTAATAAATTATTAATTTTTTAATAAAAGAATAGACAAAATTAAATTATGAGTAATTCGAATCTGGCCAATTTAAATTATTATGTAGTGTATGTGTGTAATTCGAATCATCCTGATTCGAATAACTGTGGATGTAATTCGAATTATAGTGGGTGTGTGCGTGTAATTCAAATCAGTGCGATTCGAACTGATTTGAATTACATAAAAATGAAGTTTGAATTATGCTGATTCAAACATATATAAAATGTCTCTTAATTAATTCATAAACCAATTTTAATTTAGTTGATTTACGTAAATTTTTTATCCCTTGACTTATTTACGTGGTTTGCCCTACAAAATAAAAAGTGACGCTGGTATCTTGTAATAATCGCGCTCGTGAATATATATAGAAATAAAAAAACAATAAATAATTAATCAGATATAATAAATTGAATAAAGGTATAAAACGTCTTCAGGTAGTATTTAAGATAAAATTAGGATATTGTCTTTTTTGTTTAACTATATTTGTAATTACAAAATGCAAATTCTTTTATATGCAAGTGGCAAATTTTTAAATATATAAGGTTCCATTTTTATTTTAATCCAAGTATGAATATATATAATTAGGAGATCACGTGACGTGAGTGTAGCAGAGCGAGAGTGTGAGAGTGTGCGTGACCATATTTGTATATGCATTATTCTGTGTCCCATTTTTATAAGATATTTTCACTTGTCATGATGGCGAGTCACGTGTGGCATGCCATGGACCATGGAGCATGGACATGTGGTGTGGAAATGGAAGATGTGGAGTATGCATGCATGCATGGATGATGATGATGATGATGAGGTTTGAGTTGACCAATGGGGAGAGTGGAGCGCCAAAGAGATAGGGTCATCGGGAGAAAAGAAGGGCATGTGGGATACGCAAAAGAAAAAGGGTTAGTGACACTGTGACTGTGAGAGTAGAGAGAGAGGAGGTTGCTTCGGTTTCCCGCCAATAATGCCGACGTGGAACCCACCGCCTTCATTGGCGCCAAAACCAACCGACGGTGATGCGACACGTGTCGATAATGGGACAAGTGTCCTAGCGAGGTGGGTGAGTGGAAAGTGCTGCCGCTGCCTCCTTCTTCTTCACTCTTTTTTCTATGGGGCTATACTGATGACGTGGCTGCTAATACTTGCCGCCTATTGTGACACGTCATCCTTTCAGCGACTTACACGATGACACTCCTTGTTTCCCATGAAAGGGAGAGGGACGCTTCCCACGTGCTTTGTCTCTATACACACTACACGGTACAGTACACTGGCTCAACTTTTGTATTTCGAAAATATCTCATTCTTTATTATTCTTTTCGATAGATTCATTTTTTATGAATGAACTATTATATCTATTCACAAAAGTTAAAAACGTTGACATATCTACTCATATAAAATAAAAATTACTATTTGTACTCATAAAAAATAATTTTATAAGTAAGTCTAAAAAATTAAATAAAATTTTTAAACTACTTTTCTCTCCACCACTATCACTATCATCTTCTTTCCCTCCTCTCTCTCTCTCTTTCTCTTTCTCTTAATGTTCTGCTACAGCAAATCTTGCAGGCTCCGATGGTGCAACCAGCTCTCCCCACAGGTGGAGCATCGGACTTTCACCTCCGAAGAAGATGACACCATAATCAGAGCTCACGCTCGGTTCGGCAACAAATGGGCCATTATAACCCGACTCCTTTTCGGCAAAACCGACAATACCATTAAGAACCACTGGAACTCCCCCTCAAACGCAAGTGCGCCTCCATGGACCCCATCGACGATCCTCACTTCACACAACCACTCAAACATTCCGTTAGCGCCGGCGCCACCATAGTCGTGTCAACGGTGGTGGTGAGGTACTCGTTGCCGACGGTGATGGCGACGACGGAGATGGCGGACAGAAAGGGGAGGATGCGGATGGAGAGCCAGGAGTGTGCAGTGGAGATGTCGGAGGCTCGGAGTTGATGTTGGCGACGCGGGAGTTCTCGAGGGAGACAATGAAATCAATGGCGAAAGCTTGGAGGATTAAGGGTTAGAGTCATAGATCTTAACCTTGCTCATGAGTGTTTTCGATTAACCCTTAAAAAGTCGCAGTCTTTGAATGTGTGTGCAGAGAAAACCTAATCCATTCAGGTGGTGAAGTTAACTGCAGCGATGGCTGATGGTGATAGTGGTGGTGGTGGTGCTGTTGAGTCGCGATCGACATCGATAGGGGAGTGTGCGGCCGAAAGGGTTAGGGTGACGGCTGAGGAGGAGGGTGAGACGGTGGTATTGAGCGATAATGTGGTTGATGTTGGGATTGGGTCGCTCAGAACATTGAGAGAGAGAGAGGAGGGGGAAGAAGATGATAGTGGTAGTGGTGGAGAGAAAGGTAGTTTAGGAATTTTATTCAATTTTGTAGGGTTTGGATAATTTTGTTTGTAAAAACCATTTTTATGGATACAAATGGTAATTTTTATTTTCTATAAGTAGATATATCAGCGTTTTCAACTTTTATGGGTAGAAATGGTAGTTTACTCCTTTATGAATCCAATTGCTAATGCTCCATTTTATTTTGCGAAAATGTTCGAGAAACAAAAATATTCAGTACAAAATTACCATTTTTTTATTTTTTAGTTTATTTATATAATTTTAGTATTTATCTCATATATATTGATATATTCACAAATGTATTATTTATTTTTATATGAAAATAATAATATTATTTTTACTTACATGAAAATAATAATATTATGTTTAATTTACAGTTATTTACTTATGAATGTTTTTTAATTACATATGTGTAATTCTTTTATTTGATTATATTTACTGTTATTATACTATAATAAAAATAAATTATTTTCTTCTTATATTTTATAATGTTATAATTATTT
>NC_029793.2:143205369-143208742 GCF_000816755.2 Arachis ipaensis | reverse complement strand
ACTCTATTTATGTTCTCTAAAATATTTTTTAGAGTTAAATACTTTTTTCGTCTCTAACATCTTGGGTAAAAATTAAAATTATTCTCGACATTTTTTTCTTATTAAAATCATCCTCAACATTAGTGAACGTTTTAAAATCATCATTTTTCAAATTTTTGAACTAAATTATCCTTTATCATCATCTCTCCCCTTTATTCTCCTCTATTTACTTTCTCGGCTCCTCCCTCCTCCTTCTTCCATGTTTCACTCTCTCCATCCAAATCTTCAACAACAACTATTTTTTTATTTCAAAAATTAAACAAAACTAATGCAGCATCAAGAACAATATATTCAGATTCCATCCAAATCTTCAATAGCAACAACTTTTTTTTTATTTCAAAAAAATCAAAGTTAACACAAAATAACGCAGCATCAAATATCGCATTCTGATCTCAGTGCTTAGAGATGACGTGAAGTACGATTCTTTCATTATAGGGAGTGACGAGGATTTGCAAGTCTTGTTCCATTATCGTCGGCAGTTTCTCGAGGTTAGGACACCTGAGCTGTTGGCAAAGTTGGTTGATGTGGTATCTAGCTCGGGAGATTCGAACCGGAATATCCAAACTTTAAGCACGGTAGCCGGTTCTAGCTCGAGACTCGTTGGTTCATGTTCGTCCGTGCCCGTGAATGCACCCAGGGACGAGCCTGTCGCGTTCCTGACGTTTGCCGTTGATCTCAACTGCAGTGGTGGTGGAGATGTTGGTATCGTAGAGAGGGTGCCGAGTTCTTTGCAGTGTGGGACACCGGCTGGGATAGGTGATGCATTACTGGATGATGATGGCAATGATGATGTGGAGCCTGACCTCATTGCTGATGACAGTGGCGATGACATTGCAGCGAGTAATCCAACTGGGGCTGGTGGTGGTTCTAGCTTTGGGACTCAGCAGTACCCTCCGCACTTTTCATCTTTGGACTTGGATGCCATGAGACAGGAGGGGATTCCTGCAGAACCCACTGGATTTGGTGCTAGAGATACCCAGGTACTAGGGGTCTTACAAAGTTTCAGGTTGGTCAGCAGTTTCAGAATAAAGAGGAGGCTGTGTTAAGTGTGAAGACGTATAGCATCCGACGCGGGGTACAGTACAAAGTGGTGGAGTCCGATTATCGCCGGTACGTAGGGAAGTGTTATGAGTTTGGGAACGGGCGCACATGGTTGATTAGGCTAAGTCTCCAGTAGCGCAAGGGTATTTAGGAGGTAAAACAGTACAATGGATCTCATACTTGTCTCGCGACATCGATCTTGAGCGATCATAGGAGTCTTGATTATCATGTGATCTTGGCCTTCATCATACCAATGGTTAGAGCTGATGCATCCGTGTGCATCAAGGTACTGCTGAATGCGACAGAGGCACACTTTGGATTCAGGCCGACTTATAGGAGGGTCTGGTCGTCCAAGCAGAAGGTCGTCGCCCATATTTATGGAGATTGAGATGAGTCATACAACGAGCTGCCGCGGTGGATCTTGGGAGTGCAGCTGACGATGCCTGGTAGTGTTGTAGTGCTGAGGACGAGTCCTGTTCTAGTGGGGGGCAGGTGGACGGTTCG
Organism: Arachis ipaensis; assembly: GCF_000816755.2. Classification (NCBI taxonomy): domain Eukaryota; kingdom Viridiplantae; phylum Streptophyta; class Magnoliopsida; order Fabales; family Fabaceae; genus Arachis; species Arachis ipaensis. Next base: position 143,207,158 of record NC_029793.2, on the reverse strand, counting down.
CAAGCCTATTTTTACCGGCTTTTCTGGACGTTCCCACCATGTATTGAGGAAATCTGGCATTGCAAGCCGAAGCCTATTTTCACCGGCTTTTCTGGACATTCCCACCATGTATTGAGGCATTCCAGCATTGCAAGCCGTTGGTGAGTATTAACGGGACCCACTTGTACGGTAAATATGGGGGTACGTTGCTCGTTGCAATTGCACAAGATGGGAACTCCAACATTCTGCATGTTGCATTTGCACTCGTGGAGGGTGAGAATGCGAAGTCCTGGTCGTTTTTTCTATCCCATCTCCGCCAGCACGTGACCTCGCAACCGGGTATCCTGGTGATATCAGATAGGCACAACGGTATCATGGCTGCACTTGAGGCTTCCGACGGAGGATGGCTACCACCAGCTGCATATCGTGCTTTCTGAACGGCAAATAGCTGAGTCCCTAACAGCATCATGATATATGTCCGGACATACCTCCTAACTGTGGGATCATCGGCTCCCTCAGGGAGCTCTCCGAATGTCTCCTGAAACCAACTGCAGTTCACTGCAAACTTATGGATTTGGTTCGCAGGAGGTTACACACCCACCAACTACTGGAACCACATCCAAGCTAGCCAACTACCCTGGATGTACGTTTGGAAATCTGTTAGGCAACCACTAACAAAACTACTAACATCATTCACTAACAAAACCACTAACATTATTCACTAACAAAACCAGTAACAAAACCCCTAACAAAACCACTAACATCATTCACTATCAAAACCACTAACAAAATCCCTAACATCATTCACTAACAAAACCACTAACATCATTCACTATCAAAACCAATAACAAAATCCCTAACATCATTCACTAACAAAACCACTAACATCATTCACTATCAAAACCACTAACAAAATATATAAAAAATATATATATAAAAAAAAGTTATTCACTCCTATTTTAAAAGAACAAGTTTGCACTAACCTCTTTATTGATGACACCACCTATATGTGCTACTCCATCCAAACGATAAAGTCGGTCCGGATTATCCCCCATCAGCTAAATATTCTGCTCAAGCCTTTGTTGAAGTCGTACTGGGTCGTTTTCTCTGGAATTTGGTGGGGGTATAGATTTGGAATAGTAGTTCGAATGAGGTTACTTCAAACTACTTATATATGCAAAATAGGGAGTAATTCGAAATAGCCTGTTTCGAATTACTATGGGCACGACAAATTGACTAATTTGAATCAAAGTGATTCGAATTAGTGTGTGTTAGTGTGTGTAATTCGAATCAGGTTGATTCGTATTAGTGTATGTAATTCGAATAAGTATGTGATTCAAATTACTATGCATGTGTAATTCGACATGCACCAATTCGAACTATATAGAAAACTGCTCTTGGTAGAACCTTGTAACGTTTTTTGCTTTGGTAGAATTGTGTAAAACCACCCTATACTTGGTTTATATGCGTCATTTGCCCTCAAAATTATATATAATACATGAAAACATTGATTTTTTATTTATTTATTTCACACTTTTAAACAAGTATTTTGAATTTCTTTATTTATATTCTTAGAAAATAAAAAAGAAAATAAACGATTCACATTATTTTGATTTTTTTCAAGTATAGGTAAAAAATTACTTCTGAAGATTATATATATAAACGAACTCATGGTTATGGACCTTTATATATGTACACCCACTAGTTTATGCCCTTCATGAGTGTGGGTGACTACAACAATTCTCTGTCTCTTAGATAGATCTCGTATCAGTCACGATGAGTAGTATTTACAACAAATGAAGAAAAAAAA
>NC_029793.2:143195556-143204732 GCF_000816755.2 Arachis ipaensis | reverse complement strand
CACTCCTATTTTAAAAGAACAAGTTCACACTAACATCTTCGTTGATGACACCAGCTATATGGACTACTCCATCCAAATGATAAAGTCGGTTCAAATTATCCCCCATCGACTAAATATTCTGCTCAAACCTTTGTTGGAGTCGTACTGGGTCGTTTTCTCTGAGATTTGGTGGGGTATGGATTTGAAATAGTGGTTCGAGTGAGGTTACTTCGAACTATTTATATAAGCAAAACAGGGAGTAATTCGAAACAGCCTGTTTCGAATTACTATAGGCACGACAAATTGACTAGTTCGAATCAGTGTGTGTTAGTGTGTGTAATTCGAATCAGGGTGATTCGAATGAGTGTGTGTGGGTGCAATTCGAACTATATAAAAAACTGCTCTTCGTAGAACCTTGTAACGTTTTTTGCTTTGGTAAAATTGTGTAAAACCACCCTATACTTGGTTTACATGCGTCATTTGCCCTTTAAATTATGTGTCTTATTGTATATTTTAAACTATCTCACATGTGTATTAATAGGTCATCATTTTAATTATTTTAATATTTGTTATTTGATATTCATATGTATACTTATTTATTAATTTTAATATGATGAGTTAAAAATTTGTTTTTTAATTTTTGTTTATATTTTATATTTTTATTTTATAACAGTCTATATATAAAAATATGAGTTGTATAGTAGAAAATGCTAAAATTTTTTAACTTAATATTTATAATTTCATACGTATAACATCTATAATTTTGAACACATAATATTAATAATCAACGAATTAGTGCTTATTTATTATTTTATTTTACAAGTCACAAACTAATAATTTTATATATTTCTAATTTTTAATAAATACAGACCGATCAAATTTAAAATGTTTTGATTTTTTATAAAATGTGTTGAAGTGATTTGAGATATCTTTTAGGATTAACGATATAAGAATTTGAAATTTTTATTTGAAAAAAATGATAAAATTGTGAATGTAATAATGAGAATTTTTTTATTTAATTCACATTATATTTAAAATTGACATTTGATATAATTGGCTTATATGTGTTTTTTACCCATTATAATAGGAGTGTGATTTACGTTTTTTTTTTATAAATAAAAATATTATTAATTATGTATTTTTGTTTATCGTTTATGATGTTTTGGCTGGGGAGCATTAATATTAGTCATTATCAAATCTTAAAAAATTAGTTGACCAAGTAAACTTTTTAATTATTGTGTACTAAGATCTTTGAGAAACGTCAAAATATAGAATAAACAATAAAGGGAACCAGAGTTGGAGGATTGAGGAACAAACGCTGCAAAAATGTGTGTACTGTAATCATAAATCACAGTGAAACATTGTTCTTTTATGTCCTTTATATTTTTTTACAGTTTTGCTCTCCTTCCCTCCTCTTCGTGCTTTGCCCAAAATGTATAGCAGTATAAGAGAGAAATCAATGACGATGATGGGTTCTGGTTTTAGAATCTATATGAGTAGCCTTGTTTAGTTAGACAGGTATTTGATGATGCGTATATTTGATGGAAATGAAGGAAAGATGTTAAAGGATAGTCGTTAGAATATTAAAAATGATATAAGGATTACTTTAAAAATTTAACTATAATTTTTAATAACAACAACAACAAACTTTTATCCTATTAGATATTTAGATAAGAGTTTCTTATATAGACTAAATAATATTATTGTATCATATCATTTATTATATATAATAAAATTTTGATTACCTCATATATAATATTTTTTAGGTTTTTTTTATTATTCTTAAATATCTACCTGCTGTTTCATCTATCCTCTTAATCAAATACTCTACTATTTTTTTTTCACATATCGAAATCATAACTATAATTTTTTAATAAAATTAACACAAATTTAATATATTAGTTATTTTTGTCAATTAATTTATATTTTATGGTTACAAAATGAGTTTAAAGAATTTTGTTAGCATTTTTATTTTTAAAGAATAAAAATAACAATTGATTACAAAAGAGTAAAGTATCGTTTTTGTCCACAACGTTTGGGGTAAGTCCTATTTGTGTCCCTAAAGTTTAAATCGTCCTATTTGTATCCTTAACATTTATAAAAGTGATTCAATGTTATCCTACTATCAATTATACTAACAAATCAGATTATATTTTTCAATTATTCTCACTTGGATGTATTCATTCTCAATTAGGTCTCACTTGGATGTGGTCGATTTTAATATTATACCCACTATTTGTGTTTAGATTCAATTATGTCCCTAGAAAAGTGAATTATGTAAATGTTGTAGGAATTAGTTTCAACATTTGATGAGCTATTTTTCGAAATAGATCATCGATTCTATCCCAAGACATTTGTATTCTAACTTCGAGAAGAGATTTTTAAAACTCAAACTAAAGCGCTCATGATGTGTAATTGACGGCAGAATAACATTGAATCACTTTTACAAACGTTAGGAATACAAATAGAACGATTTAAACGTTAGAGACACAAATAGAATTTACCCAAACGTTGGGGACAAAAACGATACTTTACTCATTACAAAATATACAATGAATCTATCAATTAAACCAAAAATCGAAGTTTGAATTTGTTAGAGAGATCATTTGCAAATTGCAAGAGTGATGACCTGATGGCTGATGACTCTGCCGGCCAAGACAAAGAAAAGTTGGTGGTGAATAAGTGAACTTATTCGTATATTAAACCTTTGTTTTTACGTAATAATCAGTATTTTTATCAGCTGCACACATACTCTCTTAAAGTGTACAAACTGGATAATTTTTTTTGGGAGTACTAAACGGGGCAAGAGCCCAAACCGGATAAGTTTTTGTTTGTGGTACTGGTACACACTACATAGAACCTGGATTAAATCAGCCACAATGGAAGCCCAATAATATACGCAAGTAGCTTATTAAGCCTACAGAATTATCTTAGTTATTGCGGCCCAAATATAGAGTTAAAAGCTTTCTAAATCTCCTTCTCCACTAGTTAATAGGGGTGTTAACATGCACCCTACCTACAGAGCCTAATTTTTTTTTATATTGATTAAATATATGTGTGATACATTATTATTGGAAGATTAAGTATTTTTTTTTATATGGTATTTTTTTTTATTATTCGTATTTGTTCAAATCGGAGGGTTCGATTTGTTTAAAGAAAAAAATAAACTACAAATCGGACCTTTCGATTTGTTTGAAGAAAAAAAAAAACTACAAATCGGAGGGTCTGATTTGTATTTTTTATTTTTTTATTTTTAAAAATAAAAATTGGACGGTCCGATTTCAACATTAAAAATTTTTTTATTTTCGAAAACACAAATCGGACTGTCCGATTTGTCTTAACCATAGTAAGGTAAAACACCTCTCTTCTCACACCATTTTGAGATACACTCTTCTCTCTCACATGAAAAAGAATTCGCGACCTACAGATATTTAATCTGATCAAACTCAGTCAGATAAGAATGTCAATCCGAGCCATAGTGAGTAGGGATATCCAATCTGACCTAATTCGATCGGATAGGATTGTCAACGCGATCCACAGTGAGTAGGGTAGTGTACGCGTAGAGTTTTCAGTCGGGTCGGATAGGGTGCGGGTTGAACCTTTACTCTACCGGCACTCTATTTATACTTATATAAAAATATGTTTTAGGTGGATATTAAACCAAAGACTTCTTACTAAATGCAAAAGATCCTTAGCTATTAAGAGAAGATCATTAATTGATAATTTAATATGGTTTTTTTCACATAAAAGTCAGTTATATTTTAAATTATTATCAAGTTATATAATAATATTGCATCCTTTTTATAACCCGTGGGTAGGATCGAGTACTCATGGGTTAAAAACGAATAGGGTTAGGGTTAAAATTTTCTCAACCCGCGAATAAAATATGATTGAATTTATATAAAAATCTTAACTTGTAAGTAGGGCTATGATTGGATCCAAACCCTGCCCATTGCCATCCCTACTTAAGATTTAAGATGCATCCGNTTAAAGTTTGACCAAAATTTTAAAATAATCCTTAAATTTTATTTTGTTTCAATTTTGTCTTAGAAATTTTTTATTTGCATCAAATATACCCATAACGGCTAATTTTTAAAAAAATTTAAGACCAATTCAACAACAATTTCATAAGAACAACCATCAACATAAGCAAATTAAGCATAATTTTTATGCATTATTGTTAGATTGGTCTTAAATTTTTTGAAAATTTAGCCGTTGAGGGTATATTTGATGCAAATAAAAAATTTTTGAGACAAAATTAAAACAAAATAAAACTTAGAGATATTTTTAAAACTTTTGCCAAATTTTAGGAATAAAAAGTATACTTTACCCTATGAAATAAAAAGAAAAAATGTGTTATTGATATCTAAGAGGAGAGTTTCATTTTCTGTAAAATAAAATACAAAATTTAAAAGAACACAAATACATCATAATAACTTAATAAGTAAAAAGAATCACCTAATAAAAAGGCACAAATAAATGTGATTTCAAATTCCAAAGATTAAACATAGTATTGGGCTGTGCAGTGCTAGACTAGGACGAGCATTTTGAGCTAATCTCTCCTTCAACTAAGCTAAAGAAAAAAGAAGTTACAAAGGTTTCTTATTAAGATGGAACACCCCAACAGCATCTTATGATTCCATTTTCCAAGTAATGTCAAGATTTTTACCAACAGGAATATTCAAGCCATTCATTCCCACCATCACTACCTTGCTTCCTCCATCATCACCTTGCCCATACAATTGTTGTTCCGTTATACTAACATTCACATGTGACTCTGACACATCCATCACTGCCTTACTTCCAGTTACTCCCAACACATTTATGCTGTCAATAACCCAACCTTTATCCAAGGCAAACTTACCCTCTTGAACCTGTGACCACACTCTCACGGTTCCATCCTTTATAGTAGCATGGAAATCAATATAGGTTGAAGAACCACTAGCTATCTTCATCTCCGGTAGCTCATCATCATCGAGGAAGAGGTTCCCTTGAGCTTCTCCTTCTTTTGCTCCTGCTGGGAATGTCACAATGAGGCTGAAGGGTGTGGTTCTAGCATCCTTAGATACCATTCCACCCTGTTGCATCGGAAGAATAGCATTCTGATACAAATGCACATTCACCACATGTAGAGGCGCATCAAGAGTGACATAAGTCCCTTCTTTGGATACAACACCATGTGCCATATCAAACAAATTATACCACGTGCCAGGAGGAAATAATGCTTTAACTTGTGTTTGTCCTTGTTCAACCACAGGAGAAACCATGACACTGCTCCCAAGCAAGAACTGTGTGCTGAGCCCGTATGATTCGGTGAAAGATGGAAATGAGAAGAAAAGTGGCCTTGCAATTGGAGCACCACTAAGATGAGCCTCATAGTTGAGTGTGTAGAGATACGGAAGAATCTTATACCTCATGCCCAAAGCATTTCTAGCAGATTCAGCTACTGATTCCCATTGGTAAAGCTCCTGTCTTGGGGAGTAATAGTTTGCATGATCCCTTGAGAAAGGGTAGAAAGCACCAACCTCAATCCATCGATTACAAAGCTCTTCAGTTGGTTGTGGATAGAAACCGCATATATCAGAACCAACCATTGGAATACCAAATATTCCAAAGTTGAGCATTGTGGATATTGAGTATCTCAGATTCTCCCATGTACCTTGATTGTCACCTGTCCAATGTGCAACATACTTGCCTGAACCAACATAAGTGGAGCGCGAAAGAATGAAAGGCCGTTTCCCTTCAATCCCTTGGAGACCCTTGTGGGTTGCAATGGATTGAGAGAAACCATAGAGGCTGTGAGCATCATACTCTAGAACCCCATTATAGTGAACAGCACTTGTGACTATTGTTTTGTAACCAACGGGGGCCATTATTCCTGAAGCATTGATTTTGTAAGGAGGGTCGTCCCATTTTGTGTTTGTGATGTTCTTGCAATCCAAGCAACATATCCATCCAGGTCCTGTTCCATTGGGGCAAATTCTTCCCTCTGGGATTGTGCACTTTCCGTTACAGAAATTGGAAACTTCGTTCATGTCAATCCAAAGGCCATCAACGGGTACAAGTTCATGGAAGCGACGAATCTCATCACCCCACCATGAAACTGTTTTTGGATTCAGGAAATCTGGGAAGTGCACTGCACCTGGCCACACTTGACCCAAGAAAGGATCCCCATCGTGCTTGATGAAAACATCATTGGCCATTCCTCTTTGGTATACGCCATAGCTTGCATTAACGGCAATTCCAGGATCAACGATCACAACGTATTTCATTCCAATGCTGTGTATCTTGTCCAAGAAGTCTAGAAGCTTCGGACGAGGGTAGTTCACTGGGTTCAGCGTGAAGTCCTTCTTCCCATCCATATGATCATCGTCCGTCCATATCACATCAAGTGGGATTTTAGCTTTCTGGTAATTCTCCACAACATCTTCTATAACAGATAGATTGTGATAGCCCCATCTGCATTGGTGAAATCCTACCGTACCAAACATAATAGCATTATGCAATTATTATTATTATTATTATTAAGGAGGAAAAAGACAAAGCCATGGGTAGCGGAGTTAATGCAATGTACTACACTTCTAGCCCCCACAAAGAGAAATCAACATATGTGCCTATCAACTGTGCTAGATAACTAAATAGAATTATTGTTTTGACTTTGTTACTAATAATTGCTTTACACGCGTCTTTCACAAGGGCCAACTTTATTTATTTTGTTGGTACATAAACTAAACAATTAGCTTAGAATATGACCCAAAAAGCTTTTAATGTTAAAAAATCATGTTGCAGATGTAAATTCTAACTTTTCGAAACCATGGAAACGTATTGTATGTCACAGATAGGAGAAATTTTCGCATTAGCATTAAACATATTTAATAAAATAAAAAATAATTTTAAACTTAACAAAATAAATGACTCCAAGAGCACTTGCTTTTAGGGCACATAACACATAGGATGCCAAAAAAACAGCAAAGTGGAAAAGCCAAAAGCCTTGTCTGATTTTCATTATGAATGCTTAGAAAACAGAGTAAGCAATACAGTACTAGTTACAATAAGAGAGAATGGAAAGAGAATCATACCAAAAGCCCAGTAAGGCATTGGAGCTGGTCTTCCAATCAAAGAAGTGTATTGATCAACAACATTGAGAGGAGAAGGTCCTGCAAAGAAGTAGAAATCCAAAACACCTCCAATGACCTTGTATGTTAGAGATGTGCCTGTGTAAAACACATCCATTCCATTGCTATTCAGCAACAGAACACCATGTGCATATGCCTTGCCACCCTCATTTCTGAGATCCATGTACACTGGGTGCGACCCGTATAAATCAGCATTCACATTAATGGCTGCTATATCAGTAGTATACAGAGTGTAAGGGTCATTAGGATACAACTTGATCCCGTGTGTCTGTGAGTTCTCTCCTAATCCATACAAAGAAGCATCTCTGGGCAATTTGGTAGAGATCTCCAAGTATTGGTCCTTGAACACCAATGAACTAAATGGGTCAGTGTCATCAGAGCTTGAGTTGAAAAGGGTGTCCCCATTTGACTTTCTTTTCACCGCAAAGCTGAAAGGGTCAGAAGTGTAAGTAAGAACAAGCTCAGAGCCAGGGTAATCTGTCTCTGACACTGATCTTTGGTGGTTCTTTTTCTTCTTCTTCTTCTTCTCTGAAGAACTTGACAATGCAATGCTTTGCTTCAAAGGAGGTGGTTGCTCTCTCGGCAAAAGATCATAAGGAACCTCCCACCTTTTGTTCTTTGCATCAGTGACGTGGACCCTCAAACGGTTCTCACTCTCGTGCCTGCAACAATGGAAATCTTTTAGAACAAGTTTGAGAGAGAAGTAGAGATAGTGAATACTGAAGAAACTACTCAAACTAGTAGCTAAGTAGTACTTACTTGGCGTAGAACCTTAGAAGGGGAATATCAGCACCATAGATGTTGTTACTCTGCTTAACTTGGAGAGTCCCAACAAGTGCACCATCAGCTCCATTTTCAATTGAAATCAGACGGTAGCCTAGCCCAATTTTGGTGACTGCAGAAGAAGATTGAGGTATACAAAATGCAAGAAAACATAATAAGCAGAGTGCAACCAATGGACTAGGACTAAGAGAAACCATGGCTAATAACTCTACAGTCTACACTCACACACTCTTGGGAGTTGGGATGCTAATGCTGTGCCTATATATAACCATTAACCGACAAGTTCTAATGATTTCTCTTAATATAATATAATATAGAAATATACGATCTGTGTTTTCTTTTCTTTTCTATAAGATTTGATTTTATATGTGGAAAATAAAGATTATTTTTGCTTGTTGGTTTGCCTTCATCGGTTACACGTGACATTGGTGGATAAAGCCAATCGACGAAAGTGGAGAAACACTCAAGTTTGTATATGAAAATGACAAGGTGATAAATATTCATCTTTATTATTAAATTATAAGTTAAATGTTACCCGCTTTCTTTCTTCATGATTATGGATCATCGGTCCCGCATTCTTTATTTTTCTCTTTGCTATTTTGCATCACTGAAGCAAAGTGGTAATGTATGTGATGTGATGTGATAAGCACAAGCCAGTGCCTTCTCCTAATCCGTTTTCTCTACATGCTAAGTTGCTAACGTCGCTGGACTTATCTAATTACTCTTCAAATGACCCTTTTTCTTTTTTTGCTAAGTTTATAATTCAATTTTGATTAACATATAAAATTGATAGAAAGAATATTAAAATAAAATAACATCCTTCTATACATTTCTTGAAACGAGATGATAACTAATGATAAATAAAAAGATAAGAATTGAAATTAAAAAAAAAATTAAAATTAAAAATAAAAATTGAAATTAAATTAAAAAAAATTATTTTATTTTTTACTTAATTTTTTTTTACCAAAGATATGAGACTCGAACCCAACTTTTTAATTGAGTATGGGGAGACTATGCCATTTGAGCTATTACTCATTGGCTTTTTACTTAATTTCTTGATGCAACAAAAATATGACTCCTCAATTTAATTTGTTCATAGTTTAAAAATTGAATTGAAAGGATTCACTCAATCTTATTTGTCCATACTAGAATTTCATTACGAAATCAAAAAGAAGATTTTTACCCTTCTAATCAGTAATCACCCTACTGATAACTATAATAATTTAAAAGGTATTTATAACTTTTTATTAGATTAAAATAATAAAAATTATAAACCCA
>NC_029793.2:143182125-143195352 GCF_000816755.2 Arachis ipaensis | reverse complement strand
TCATTTATGATTTTTTAACTAGTGTCTTTATAAAAAAAATATATAATTTATTTTAAGGGGTTGTTTTTTGTTTTTCTCCCAAGCTGAAAAAACAGTGTCTGGGATGAACAAATAAAATAGTAGTAGGCATAGCACTAGTAAATTCTGAAGAATCAGACGGTGGATGGGATCATGGGAGGATGATTAGAAAATAAAGAGTTTCAGACATGGCAATGTGCAAGCAACAAATGGTACAGCAGAAAATCCAAATCTCTATAAATTTTGTCTGATTGTGACAATGTCCCGTGAACTCTAGGGTTTCCGAAGATGTGATTCATAATCCATCCATTTTTAATGTGATCCAAGCTTTTTACTCCACTTTTAATTTCTTTTGTTTCTTTACGCAAGTTACTATTGGTCCGTTATAATCAAGAGAATAAGGAGGTCCTTTAATTCCCATCCAAAAATATCTGTTTCCAATGATGAAGCATTCATCTCCATGGATTGCAGGGATGATCATGAACACCACTATAGAAGCAGTATGTCTAAAGTTAGCTTTTAAATGTAGTCACAATTAGACCAATTATTAAATCCATGTAGTGAAGTATACTTGTCTTCTCTCGTTAGCTTTGCAAGCATTGCTTCTTCTTCTATAATAAGAAAACTATTAGGAAAAACAACAATCATAAGTGTATATTATAAAATACATATATATTAAAAATAAATTGAATAACATGCATAAATATATAATCATTGATTTTAATATATTTATATACATAATATTTTTTTAAAAAAATTATTTATCATTCTAAATTATCTTTTCTTTTATTTTTTTATATATCTTAAAACAATTTTAAATTATCTCTTCCAATTATTTTTCTTACAAAAACATACGAGAACAACTAGGGAACCAAAAGCATATCAGCCAAAAACCAGCCAAAATGTGTTTGGGCTCCATGAAAAATCGGATTTTAGTTTGTGCTCCGTGATCCCAGGAGCAGTTTTCAAACATATTATTCAAAAAATGATTCTAATTAAACGATTTTGTTTACTTTTTGGCTGATCACCTTTTGATTCCATATACTTTTCCAAAACATAATGAAAGAAAGACTACATGCTTTTTTTTTTATGTTTTGAAGGAATTAGTACTCAATTTATCTTGAATTTATACACAAAATTTAATTTAGTCTTTAAAATTTTAATTGTCTCTATTTAATTTTTAAAGTTTTAATTGCTTCTATTTAATCTCTTAACTTTACAAACGTGATTTATATTAGTTCATGAGACAATTTTTGATATATAAACATTAATGGAACGCTGACATAGATAATTAAAAATTTTTTAATAAATATCACTACGATATTATTTTATATTATTTAAGTGTCAAAATTAAAACAACGTCATTTTACTAATTTTAATGTGATATTCGATTGTTCACATCATCATTTTATTATTGTCTATGCGTCGAAAATTATCCAAATAACTAGCATAAATTATATTCACAAAATTTAAAAATTAAATAAAAAATTAAAATTTTAAAAACTAAATTAAAACTCGTATATAAATTCAGATATCAAATTAATTATTATCTCGTTTTGAAGGCATTAGTTTTATTTCAAAGGTTTTATAGCTTTAGAATAGGAGGATAATAAAAAAAATTACTTTGGATATATATCATTACTTGGTATGTAATTGGACTTTATTATATACAAGATAAGTTTCTTCAGCCCTCTTAGCTTAGGGTTAGTTTGAATTGATTTTTTACAAAAGTNATATGAAGTCATGGGATTCCATACCATTCTGTGGGGCAGGTTTTTTGTTAGTGTCAGGTCCATGAACTCGAACCATGCGACTTGTTTGAGTTTCAGATTTGGCTAAACAAATCGGTGGGTCCGATTTGGAGAGGATGGAATTTTGTATTTTCTGAAGGTGCTAATCAGACCCTCCGAGTTGCTAGTAGGGTGTAGTTTTTTTATGAATTCGGTTTATGGAATCGGAGGGTGCGATTTTATTATTCTATAATTTTTTTGAATGAAGTAAACCTAATCGCAGGGTCCGAGTTGTTGGTGACTTTAAATAAAAGTGTCTGAATGCTGGTGAGGACCTACTCGCATCTTCTTCTCCTTCTTCAATGGTTCTTTCTTCTGGTTTTTTGTTTCTCTGTTTCTTCCTTACTTGGCATGATAGCTAAAAATCTGGTTCTCAAGTTTTTCATCTTGTTTATGTGAATGAGAATAATGAGTGACAGAGTTTTATTGAAGGTGTATTATTTTGGTCAGATTTTGTTACAAACATCTGAAGGAGTAACATTTATTTGTGAAAATCTGTTAGATGTTGTGATTCCTTTCACAATCTCATTTGAAGAGCTCAAAGGTGTGATCTGTGAAAAGATTCATTCTGAGAGGGCAAGAAGAGTAGCCTGTATTCTATATAGATATCCTATACAAGTGTTTGGTGGATTCGTCCAGTTTCAAACCAAATATGTAACGGACGAAGTGAGCATGCAAGAGATGTTTTCAATGTATATTGAAAATCGGAGTCAACTCGCGTTCATCGAGTTGTATGTTGAGTTTGAGCAATCTGAGGCCGACCGGAATATTATACGGGAAGACTATAATAGTGAAAGTGAAGAAGAGTTCGAAAGCAACTACGAAGTTGTTGGTCCAGATGGAGATAAAGATCAAGGTGACGGACCTATGGCGCCAGATGTGTCAGATGTGGTAAATGCACTGGCAAATGAAGTGCCGTTTGAGGAGCCATCATTCATGCGAGTTTTGGATTTAGAAGCCATGCATATTCCGGAGTTTCCGGATTATATCAGTGCAGGTATGTAATTTTCCGTATTTATAAAATGGATTAGAATTTTTTAATAATTTATCTTAATAGTTGCACCAACTAGTTAAGTGAAGTGTGAAAATATACTCGATTAGTATTTATTTTTGTTTACCTATTTGTGTATTTAAGTTTAAGAAAGTAAAATTTGTAGGGAGTTATTGAATTAGTTGAATATAAATTAGAATTTATATATAAATTAGTAAATTAGTTAAATATCAGTTAGTATTTATGAGTTAATTTAGTTAGTAAATAAGTAAATTAGTTAAATATAAATAATTTGGATTTATATCATAATTGATGCAGTAAAAATTGATTTATCTTTATTTTCGATGTTTAAATATTTGTGTATTAAATATTTTTTGTATGGCTGTCCTTGTGGCAGAAATTCCTTTTGTCGCAGATGGTGAATTTACCGTTGGGATGGAATTCAGTTCCAAGGAAGCTATTATTAAGGCGATAAAAGAGTATACCATACGAAGAAGCGTAGATTACCGGGTGTATGAGTCTGAGCCGTTGACATTTTATGCGAAGTGTACACAGTATGGGTCAGGGTGTGATTGGCTTATCCGGGTTAGCATGATCAGGCGGAAGTACTGTTGGGTTATAAGGAGGTATAATGGCAGTCACACATGTACCAGATCCACAATTTCTCAGGATCATTCAAAGCTGGATTCGACCACAATTGCAGAAGCAATAAAGCCGTTGGTTGAGGCTGACCCCGCCTTAAAGGTAAAATCGGTTATAGCAGAGGCGCAATCGAAGTTCAACTACATCGTTAGTTATCGGAAAGCATGGTTGGCTAAGCAAAAGGCAGTAGAAAAAATATTTGGAGGCTGGGAAGCATCGTACGAAACCTTGCCTATATGGTTTGAGGCCATGTGTCATAAGGAGCCGTCAGCTGTTGTACATTTTGAGACTATGCATGCATATCAAGAAGATGACCTGGTGACTGATATTTGGATATTGCATCGGGTCTTTTGGAGTTAGTACCCCTGCATTAGAGCATTCAGACATTGTAAGCCAGTTGTCCAGGTAGATGGGACTCACTTGTACGGAAAGTACAAGGGTTGTCTACTAGTGGCAGTTTCACAGGATGCCAACAACAATATCGTCCCAATTGCGTTTGCTATTGTGGAGGGAGAGACTTCTGATGCGTGGCACTTTTTCCTTAGAAACCTTCGTCAGTATGTTGTCACTCGGGATGGTGTGGGACTGATATCCGACCGTCACGAATCCATAAATGCAGCTGTGGAAAGGAGTAACGGTGTTTGGTCACCTCTTAAAGCTTTTCATATGTTTTGCATCAGGCATATAGAGTCGAATTTTCTGAGAAAATTCAAGGCGCCGTACTTGCAGAAACTGGTCGTCAATATAGGTAACGCTTAGTAAAGCTAATTAATTTACTAACGGAGTTACCTTCAATAAGTGTGTTTACCTCTTTTTTTACGTTTGTTTCTTTTTATCCTGCAGGATATTCGAGGACGGTGCGGGAGTATGAAGTACGCTACCAGCGTCTACGAGAACGGGGCGAGGCCTACACTAACTGGTTAAACCGAATCCCCCCGCGAACAGTACACGTTGGCTTTTGATGGTGGATATCGATGGGGGCATATGACGACGAATTTAGTGGAATGCATCAATTCAGTATTGAAGGGTGCACGCAATCTCCCCGTTACTGTCCTTGTGAAGGCAACATTCTACAGGCTTAACGAGTTGTTTACTCGAAAAAGAGCGGAGGCGGAAGCCCGGATTAATACTGGGCATGTGTTTTCTGATGTCGTGACCTCGAAGTTGCATGCAAACCAACTTGCATCAGGAAACATACAGGTTAGTTGCTTTGACCGGCAGAATGAGGTCTTTGAGGTGCGTGAGATGCCAAGTGGACTGGAGTTTGCAGTCGACCTACGTGGCCTTCGATGTGACTGTGATGAGTTCCAGGTGGACCGAATCCCCTGTCGACATGTGTTCGCATGTTGTGCCAACCAGCGACTGGATTGACAAATGTATGTGCATGATGTGTATAAGATGGACCAAGTTCGGCGGGTGTACCGAGTAAGGTTTAGGCCACTAGGTAATCCTACTACATGGCCTGCTTACAACGGACCTAGGTTCATGCCGAATCCGTTCCTGAGACGCGTGACGAAAGGTCGCCCCAGAATGACGCGCTTCTTGAATGAGATGGACACGCGAATGTTACGTCGGCCTAGGCGATATAGGCTATGTGGAGCTGAGGGACACAGCCGTAGCAGATACCGTCAGTCAGGTGGTGCAAATGCCGGCAGAGATGCTCAGTAAATTCACATTCTAAATTTCTCAAAACTAACTATTAATAACATCAACTATTACATACATTCATAATCAATTCTCAAGAATATTACAACATTAGAGATGCTGGTTATTTATTTATTTGCGATAGATCCCAATTTTTCTAATATATAACATTATAATTTATAATATTAATTACCTATTAAGTATTACTTAAGTAAAATTAAACACACATTTCTAAATTTTAAAAAATACTAATAATTATTCTCATTATCTTTTTTAATTCATTTTCTAATAACAATAATAATTAACTTCCTAACAATGATAATTATAATTAACAAAAATAAACTAACGTACTTTCAAAAATTAATACTAATCATTCAGTTTTTATTCCTACATTCAATTACTGACAACACAATAATATTTAATTTCCTAACAATTATAACTAAAAATTTAAAAAAGATTAAAAAAAACGTTGTATAAAAAAAATTAATAATAACCTGGTTTACATTTTATAATTTATTTTCTAAATATTAATATTCACTTCCTAACACTAATACATATATTAAAAAAAATTAAACAAATTTCAAAAAAAAATACTGCTTTTGTTTTACCTAAATATAACATCATCCTATTTACATTTTCAGATTCAATGTCTAACAACAATAATAATAATTAAGATCCTAACAACAATAATTTTAAAAAAATAATAATTAAAAAATTTCAGAAAAAAATAAAAAAAATTAAAAAATAGTCCTAACCATTCTATGTATATTTCTAAGTTTAGATCCTAACAACAACAACAACAACAACTAAATTTCTAACAATAATATTTGTAATTATAAAAATTAAAAAAAAAATTTAAACAAACTTACATAATCTGAATGATTGAGATAGTGTCTAATATGAAGCTCAGGACGATCAACATATTTAATTTTATATTTCTTTAGCATTTTCTTTTTTTTTTTCCACCATGCACACCCACTACCAGCAGAGGAATGAAGAAGAAGAATGAAGTTTTGAGGTTGAGAGTGAATGCTGAAAGTGAGTTATCGGATGGTGAGAGTCCCTACTGCATGCACTATGTTAGTATATTGGGCACCGTTTGGGGAGGTAGCTTTGCGTGACGCGTGTCCAGAGAGCCACAAAACGGACCATTCGAGTTGCGAAATGGATGTCGCATGGTCCGTGTTGCGAACTGGATGTCGCACGATCCAATTTCCTCATGTCCTGACTCCACACCAATGTGCAGCCTCCTTCCTTCCTATAACCGGGTGCAACACCAGCCACGGTTCTATATAGAAATTAAAAAGCGTATAAAAATACTTTTTTGATTAAAAATATATTTCACTAATCATTATTTAAGAAAATTCAATTCAAATACTAAATGATTGACATTGACCCAACCATAATTGGTGTTCATGCGCCATTTAACCTTATCGCTTTAGGCCTAAAACGTGGCCTCTAATGATACGGGTTCATTTCTTTTGAGATGTGGCCCAAAAGCTTGTTGTCGAACAAAGAAAAACAAAAACAAAGGTAAAGTTACAATTAAAAACTTATTTTACTAAAGCAGTTAAATTCAAGGTCAATTAAAAACTTCTCCTAGAGTTGAAAGCCCAGCTCAATCCTAGTGCTCTGTTTACAGTTCCACAAAGGGGACTTGATGTCTCTCAACTAGAGCTGCCGACGTAAAATTTAAATAAAACCAAAAACAGTTAAGACAATTTTTTAATAATAATTAATTACTCGTATGAAAATGTTTTAATGTCAGAATAACACAAAGGCGTGCTTTAATCATACCATCATGTGTAAATATTTGCACGTTTATTTTATTTTAAAATGGAAAGAAAGCGGACGCAATAATTGAAAAAATCTAGAAAGTCAGCATTTTTATTAAAATTTGGTCAATACTTAACCATCAAAAGAAAAATAAGTAATTTGATTTCACACACCATTAGATGAAATCTCATACCATTAAAAACATCAATGATAACTAATTGATGACTACAAATTACAAAACTTGCTCGTCCTAACATTCCTCGTTATAATTTGCCCCAGTGACCTTTGTACTATGTAAACATTACAAAATTTCTTCTACCTTTGTTGGCTAAGATCATTAGTTTACGACTATATTATCAGCCTGATAATGATGCTCAATCTAAATTGTCATAAATTATCCATTTTAAATTGACGCGTTAATGATGCAGAGTGTTCAGTGATCAATAGTGGCACTTTGAAAAATTCTTATGCGATCTTGAAGTCAAAGATATGCACCCATGAAAAGTTTGATGAGGGTACCCTCAAAAGTAGATTCATACTCATTGATCCACGTTCTTAAAGCTTTCGTTTTATTACACGAATCAGATCATCTAGACAGACATAAAAAGCACAAAGAAACATAAATCAAAGCATTCTAATGTCTCAAAATAACATACATCGACTTATTCAATATCAACACATTAATACGTCATCTTCCAAGACAAAGTAAAGTTTTTACCAAGAGGGATATTCAAGCGCTCAAACTCTACCATCTCAATATTATTTCTTCCATCTCCCTCATCATGCAAGTACTTATGTTCTGTTGTGTAAACTTTCACATTTGAGACATATGTCAATGGTTCTTCATCTATCATAACTCTGTAATTCTCCACCCCCATTTAATCCCAACACGCTAATCTTGTCAATAATCCAACCTTTTTCTAAAGCAAACTCACCTTCTACAACTTGTGACCAAACCTTCACAGTTTCCTCTCTCACAGTTGCATGAAAATCAATGTAGGTTGCAATTGGATAACCACTTCCAAGCTTCATCTCTTGCTGCTCATCATCATCAAGGAAGAGGTTACCTGTGGCTTCTCCATCATTTGCTCCTGCTGGGAATGTCACAATAAGGTTGAAGGGTGTGGTTCTAGCTTCCTTAGTTACCATTCCACCCTGTTGCATTGGAAGAATAACATTCTGATACAAATGCACATTCACCACATTCAAAGGTGCATCAAGTGTAACATAAGTCCCCTCTTTTGACACAATGGTATATGTCAAATCAAATAAACTATACCATGTTCCAGGTGGAAACAGTGCATTCACTTGTGTTTTGCCTTGTTCAAGAACAGGAGAAATTATCAAACTTTTTCCAAGCAAAAACTGTGTGCTGAGGCCATAACATTCAACATAGGATGGAAATGAGAAGAAAAGTGGCCTTGCAATTGGGGCACCACTAACATGAGCCTCATAGTTGAGTGTGTACAGATAGGGAAGAAGCTTATACCTCATACCCAAAGCATTTCTAGCAGACTCAGCAACTGAATCCCATAAATAAAGCTCCTGTCTTGGGGAATTAAGGTCTGCATGATCCCTTGAGAAGGGATAGAATGCACCAAGTTGAATCCATCGGTTACAAAGCTCTTCATGATCAGTGAAAGTTATAAAGAAACCACATATATCAGCACCAACCATTGGAATCCCATATAATCCAAAATTAAGCATTGTGATTATTGAGTATCCCAAATCCTCCCATCTGGATAAAATGTCACCTGTCCAATGTGCAACATACTTGCCTGAACCAACATATGTGGAGCGTGACAAGATAAAAGGTCGTTTTTTCTGAATGTCTAGAAGGGCTTTGTGAGTTGCAATGGATTCAGATAAACCATAGAGGCTGTGAGCATCATACTCTAGAACTCCATTATAATGAACCGCACTAGTGGCTATAGTTTTGGATCCTAAAGGAGCATGTACTCCTGAAGCATTGATTTTGTAGGGAGGGTTGTCCCATTTTGTGTTTGTTATGTCTCTACAATCAAAGCAGCATATCCAAGGTTGTGTTTCATTTGGACAAATCCTTCCCTCATGGATTCTGCACTTTCCAGTGCAGAAATTTGAAGCTTCATTCATGTCAATCCAGAGGCCATCAACAGGGACAAGTTCATGGAAGCGACGAATCTCGTCACCCCACCATGAAACTGTCTTTGGATTTAGAAAATCAGGGAAATATACTGCACCGGGCCAAACTTGACCCGTGAAGGGTTCCCCATCATGCTTGATGAAAACATCATTAGCCATTCCCCGTTGGTATACCTCATAGCTTTCGTTCACAGCAATTCCTGGATCAATGATCACAACATATTTCATGCCAATGTTGTGAATTTTGTCCAAGAACTTTAGAAGCTTGGAACGAGGGTAGTTGACTGGGTGGAGTGTGAAGTCCTTTGCCCCATCCATGTGATCATCATCATTCCAAATAACATCAAGTGGGATTTTAGCCTTCTGGTAATTCTCAACAACTTCTTCTACAACTGACACGTTTTGATATCCAAATTTGCATTGATGAAATCCTGTTAAATGTATACATAAGAGAAAATCATTGTTATAAATGAAAATTGTTACTAGAAATGATAATCAAAATGAAAAAAGAAAGTCATACCGAAAGCCCAGTAAGGCATTGGAGCTGGTCTTCCAATCAAAGAAGTGTATTGATCCACAACATTGAGAGGAGAAGGTCCTGCAAAGAAGTAAAAATCTAAAACTCCTCCAATGACCTTGTATGTTAGAGATGTGCCTGTGTAAAACACATCCATTCCATTGCTATTCAGCAACAGAACACCATGTGCATATGCCTTGCCACCCTCATTTCTAAGATCCATGTACACTGGGTGTGACCCGTATAAATCAGCATTCACATTGAAGGCTGATATGTCAGTTGTGAACAAAGTGTAAGGATCATTCGGATTTAGTTTGATTCCATGTGGCTGTGTGTGCTCTCCCAAACCATACAAAGAAGCATCTTTGGATAATTTGGTTGAAATTTCCAAGTATTGGTCCTTGAACACCAATGGACCAAATGGGTGAGAGTCATCATAGGTTGAGTTGAAAAGGGTGTCTCCATTTGACTTCCTAGTCACGGCAAAGCTGAAAGGGTCAGGAGTATAAGCAAGAACAAGCTCAGAGCCAGAGTACTCTGAAACCCAAGTTGAGTTCTTCGTTAAGAATTCAATACTTTGTTTTAGAGGAGGTGGTTGCTCCCTCGGCAAAAGATCATAAGGAACCTCCCACCTTTTGTTCTTTGCATCAGTGATGTGTACCCTCAAACGGTTCTCTGTCTCGTGTCTGCATAATTGAAAATAAACTTTGAGAATAAAACTAAAAAATGTGACTAATTGAATGCACATTTATGTTAAGTAGTGCTTACTTGGCATAAAACCTTAGAAGAGGAATATCAGCACCATAAATATTGTTAGTTTGTTTAACTTGGAGAAGTGCATGAATGGCAGCATCAGGTGCAATTTGAATAGATATGAGACGGTAACCTTGGCCAATGAAAGAAGAAGTGCTGGCTTGTTGAGCAAAGTGTAGAATACAAGAGAAGAATATGAGGGTAGCCAAAGGGCTACAAGGAGAAAACATAGCTAATAACTGAGGGAGTGTTGTCATGCACTGCATGATATTTATAATATAACATTATTAAATTGTATTTGTCTTTAATTTATATTGATAATGTACTGAAAGTGAATGAATAAAAGTGGATAGAGACATTAGACAATAGTCAAGGAGGTTGGAAATTGGAATTTCATTTTTGTAATGAAGTTTCAAAAGTCAGATACACGTCATATTCTTGGTCCATGTGAGTCATTCCTATTCATATACGGCAATGTGATGCTATTAATACAAATAGAAGCAAGATGCTTCTTTGAGTTTTTGGTAGACTAATGAATACTAAGGCCTAAGGTGGATGGATGCATGTCTTACGACTGTTTATTTTTTGTTGTTGGATTTATTTACATTAATTATGATGAATAATAGTACATATATTAATAGGGAAATTTTAATTAATGAGGGTTTAGAAATTACTACGTACTTTTTATTCTTTTTTCTAAATTCCCTTTGAATCCAAATTTCCTCTCTCTTACTGGAGGAATGAGATGCCTACATATTTGTTCGGAATGGTAATTGTGAATTCTTTATTTGAAGATATCTGGGACATAATTAATTTGTTCTTCAGATTAAGAAAGTGAGTGGACGATGATTAAAAAACTCATAGCAATTAGCATCCAAAGCTTCACTTTGTCTTATTATGATTTGTCCCCGTGAACTTTGTACTATATATAACTATATGTAGACTTTGTTACAAAACAGCAATATTATTTTCACACCAATAGGCGTTTATTTATTCTCAGTTATAGATTCTATATATTTATCTATGTTTATTCCATTTCTTTACAATTAAATTTAAAAGGTATTTAGGTGGACAAGTGTGCAAAAGAACATCTCTTCTAATTACGAAATTTATTTTACTTGTATCGACGCATTATTATTTTATAGTTTCTACATGTAGAAAATAACTTATTATTAGGAGTAATGAATAAAGTAGTAAGTTATGACTTATGAGTTTCAAATTCATTTTTTTAATATTAAGTTCATTTGAAAATTTTTAAATAAAAATATGATTAACCTACAACTTTTTAGATGAATATGGAGAAACTAATATAATTTGGTTATAATTTATTGGCAATTAATTAAGAGTATAATACTCTTTACTATTTAAGAAATAATATTTATGTTAAATTATACAGTTAGTCCCTATACTTTCAATGAAATTACAAATTAGTCCCTATAGTTTAAAAGTTTGTAATTGGATCCTTAAAGAAAATTAAAATTTGTAATTGAGTCCCTACCATTCAAACACCGTTTGATTTAACGGAATATTTCTCAACATATTCTCTATTTTAAACATGTGAGTTGCACGTGTTTAACAATAAGGACTAATTTACAATTTTAGTAAAAATACAGGACCAACACTATAATTTAACTATTTAAAAATGACCAACAAATCCCTAACCCACTCCACCCCCACCCCCAGCCCTCTCATTATCACTTCTCCACTTTCCAAAACACAGAAAAAAGAGGAAAGAACATCATGAATTAGATTATGTAGGAGATGGCTGCCGTTGTTATTGTTGTTACAATCTCAAGTGCTGTTTGGTTTAATGTAGCTTTAGCATTATGAAAAACATATTCAGATATGTACCAACGTTCCTCAAACGCTACCCTTCTCCTCACAAACATTTCATCGAATACCAAGAATGCATCTTTCATTCGTTGACATCCAAAAACATGAATTAACTCAAAACCCACAAATTTCTTCAAGTATGAACATAATTCGTTTGCCCAAGCTTGTACAAAAAATAAAAGAAAAACTACATTTACATGTTGAAGTAATCAGAGAGAGTTCAGAAAGATCGAACAGAGTTAAAGTTTGAGACTTTGTGTGCTACTACGATAAAAGGAAGCTGAATTTTCATAATGGATGAGTTTTGAATTCATTGTAATTCAACATTTCAAACCATATAATCAGCATCATTGAACAATGGTAGAAAAGCAAAAATGCAGCCCAGCAAATTATTATTTGCTTGAAGAGGAACTGAATTCGCAAAGAGGAAGGGAGGGAAAAAAGAAGGAAGCTGCTGTGGTGGTTGATGCCATGGCCATGACTGCCAGTGAAGAAGGGAGGGGAAGAGGAGAAGAGGGGAAGAGAAAGGATAATGGAAGAAAAGGAAAAAGAAGAAGTGCGCATTATGGTAAATGTGTATTTTTTATGATAAACGTTATTGAGGACCTAATTACAAATTTTATTTTTTTTTCGGGACCCAATTATAAGCTTTTAAACTATAGGGACCAATTTACAATTTCACTAAAAGTATAGGGACTAACTATGTAATTTAACCTAAATAAAATCAATTTTTATACTTGCAAATACTATTCAACAACAACATCCCTAGACTCTTCAATAAGAGCTTGGTCAGAGAAAGACTGCAATGGTAAATGTGTATTTTTTTTACAATAAATGTTATTGAGGACCTAATTATAAATTTTAATTTTTTTTGAGATCCAATTATAAGCTTTTAAACTATAGAAACCAATTTACAATTTCATTAAAAGTGCATAGACTAACTGTGTAATTTAACCTAATATTTAAGTACGGACCTAGTTTACTTTGATACATACTTTATAAAAAAAACACATAAAATCATTTTTTTTTTCAAATAAATGTACCTTATTAATATACAAATAACTAAAGTTTCAAGGCTTACTCATTCACGTAACAACATAAGTAAAGTACCCTCAAAAGTAAAAAATAAGTTCATAATT
>NC_029793.2:143179236-143181904 GCF_000816755.2 Arachis ipaensis | reverse complement strand
TAATTTTTAAAATGGTATTAAATATTAATGTTATAATTTTTTATAAATTAAAAAATTACTTATAAATTTATCCAAACTGACCCAAAAAACACCTTAAGCTTTCATTTAAAAAAAATTGATGTCTATAAAAATTGTGCCTAATTTGTCTACAAATAAAAAAAATATAAGGTGGGACTCACCTATTTATGTTTAAATTTCATAAGCAAAATTTAGGCAGCATAAAAGATACCTTTGTTTTATTACATGAATATTAGATAAGGCATTCGACCACAATAGTATCTCAAAATTAATCCCAATAAATCACCCCATCTTCCAAGTCAAAGAAAAGTTTTTACCAACAGGGATATTCAAGCCCTTCAACTCTACCATTATCTCTCTCTTATTTTTCCCATCTCTCTGATCATACAAGTACCTTTGTTCTGTTGTGTAAACTTTCACATTTGAGACACTTGTCAATGGTTCCTCATCTATCATAACTGTGTGTAATGCTCCACCTCCATTTAATCCCAACACGCTAATCTTGTCAATGATCCAACCTTTATCTAAAGCATACTTGCCTCCTTGAACTTGTGACCAAACTTTCACAGTTTTTTCTCTAACAGATGCATGGAAATCAATGTAAGTTGAATAACCATTTGCAATCTTCATCTCTGGCAACTCATCATCATCAAGGAAGAGGTTCCCTTGAGCTTCTCCATCATTTGCTCCTGCTGGGAATGTCACAATAAGGCTGAAGGGTGTCATTCTAGCATCCTTAGAAACCATTCCACCCTGTTGCATTGGAATAATGGCATTCTGATACAAATGCACATTCACCACATTCAAAGGTGCATCAAGTGTAACATAAGTCCCCTCTTTTGACACAATGGAATATGTCAAATCAAACAAACTATACCATGTGCCAGGTGGAAACAATGCTCTGACTTGTGTATTTCCTTGCTCAAGCACTGGAGAAATCATGACACTGCTCCCAAGCAAGAACTGTGTGCTGAGGCCGTAACACTCAGTGTAAGATGGAAATGAGAAGAAAAGAGGCCTTGCAATTGGGGCACCACTAACATGAGCCTCATAGTTGAGGGTGTACAGATACGGAAGAAGCTTATACCTCATACCTAAAGCATTTCTAGCAGACTTAGCTACTGAATCCCAAAGATAAAGCTCTTGTCTTGGGGAAATGTAGCTTGAATGATCCCTTGAGAAAGGGTAGAAAGCACCAACTTGAATCCACCTATTGCAAAGCTCTTCAGTGTTTACCAACAATGTTAGATTTTTGGTACCATCTATTTCTAAGCTCTTGGGATAGAAACCACATATATCAGAACCAACCATTGGGATCCCAAAGATTCCAAAGTTGAGAATAGAGGATATGGTGTACCTTAAATCCTCCCATGTGCCCTTATTATCACCTGTCCAATGTGCAGCATATTTGCCAGAACCTACAAATGTAGAGCGAGACAAAATAAAGGGCCGTTTTCCTTGAAGCCCTTGAAGGGCCTTGTGAGTTGCAATGGCTTGTGAGAAACCATAGAGACTGTGAGCATCATACTCCTTAACTCCATTATAGTGAACAGCACTTGTGGCCACAGTTTTCAAGCCTATTGGAGCTTCAACTCTTCTAGCATTGATCTTGTAAGGAGGATCATCCCAACGTGTGGCAGTGACGTTTGTGCAATCTAAGCAACATGTTGGGTTTGGTCGACCTCCAACTATTGGAATGGGACAAACCCTTCCCACTGAAACTTTGCACTTGCCAGTGCAAAAGTTGGAAACTTCATTCATGTCAATCCAAAGGCCATCAACGGGTACAAGTTCATGGAAGCGACGAATCTCATCACCCCACCATGAAACTGTTTTTGGATTCAAGAAATCTGGGAAGTACACTGCTCCTGGCCACACTTGACCCATGTAGGGTTGACCTTCATACTTGATGAAAACATCATTGGCCATTCCTCTTTGGTATACGCCATAACTTGTGTTAACAGCAATTCCGGGATCAACGATCACAACGTATTTCATGCCAATGCTGTGTATCTTGTCCAAGAACTCTAGAAGCTTCGGACGCGGGAAGTTCACTGGATTCAGCGTGAAGTCCTTGTGGCCATCCATGTGATCATCGTCGGTCCATATCACATCAAGCGGGATCTTTGCCTTTTGGTAATTCTCCACAACATATTCTAGAACTGATACGTTGTGATATCCCCATCTGCATTGGTGGAATCCTGTTCTTGCCCAATAACACAAAAAGCAATCTTAGTCAAACCTAGCAAGATCATACAATTATATAAGCAATAACTTATGTAAACATGTCTTCTTTTTTTAATAACTGCCACATGCATACGTTGTTAAATTTTTTTATTGTTTGTACTTATTTGGCCTTACATGAGATAGATACTTTCCTTTTTCTGATGAAATATGATATATTAAATTTCATACTTGACTTTATTCAAGAATGCAAAAAAATTGTATGAAGTTTCACCATTCATTAATGTGACGACATATGTTGCTGTTTAGGGTGAAAGATCTTCAAAGGCATAATAAGTAGACATGAAATTTTGATAAGTAAACATTCACGGTTAAGTATATACCAAAAACTAACTAGCTGCTTAGAATACAATTTAAAATACATAATAACTTAAACAGTATATATATATATATATATATATGATGA
>NC_029793.2:143175552-143178006 GCF_000816755.2 Arachis ipaensis | reverse complement strand
AAGAATAATAATTTTAAAAAATAATATAATAAAAAAGGAAAAAACTTATATGCATGAAGTTGATAATTAAAAATTATTAAATAATTTGATAAGTTTGAGTAAATTATCTTTTAAGAATTTTTTATTAGGGAAAGTATGAGGAGAGAGAAGATTATTGTATGTAAGTTTTTACTAATAAAAAATAGGTGATTGTTATGATGCCTAAAAATGTTTGCCTAACTTATCAAAAAGGATTAAAATTAATATTTAATTTTAAAAGTATAAAAGTAAATAATTATTAAATATTAAAAAATTATCATAAAAAGTAAATTAGTCAAAAGTTAAACAACAAATTATAGACACCATAGAATTCACCTAAAAAAATAATATAATAAGACAAGAGAGCGAAAAGAAAGGAAAGAAAAGCATACCAAAGGACCAATAAGGCATTGGAGCGGGTCTGCCAATTAAGGAAGTGTACTGGTCAACAACATTAAGAGGCGAAGGTCCTGCAAAGAAGTAGAAATCTAAAACACCTCCAATGACCTTGTATGTCAGAGATGTTCCTCTGTACAACACATCCATTCCATTACTATTCAGCAACACAACACCATGTGCATATGCCTTCCCTCCTTTGTTTCTAAGATCCATGTACACAGGGTGCGCCCCGTATAAGTCAGCATTCACGTTAACTGCTGATATATCACTGCTGTACAATGTGTAAGGATCATTTGGATGTAGTTTGATCCCATGTGCCTGTGAATTCTCTCCCAAACCATACAAAGAAGCATCTTTGGGCAGCTTCGTTGAGATCTCCAAGTACTGGTCCTTGAACACCAATGGACCAAATGGGTCAGTTTCATCAGAACTCGAGTTGAAAAGGGTGTCTCCATTTGACTTTCTTTTCACCGCAAAGCTGAATGGATCACAAGTGTAAGTAAGAACAAGCTCAGAGCCAGAGTACTCTGCCACTGATCTTATTGGGTTCTTCTTATTGCTAACAATCTGGACCGGTTGCTCCCTCGGCAAAAGATCATAGGGAACCTCCCACCTTTGTTTCTTTGCATCAGTGATGTGTACCCTTAAACGGTTCTCACTCTCGTGCCTGCAAAACATGAAGAAAAATAAAAAATGTGAATGTTTGAGGGCAAGTAACTAAGTACTAGGTACTAAGCATGCAATGCGGTTATGTAGTTACTTGATGAAGAGACGTAGAAGAGGAATGTCAGGTCCATAGATGTAGTTGTTGTGCTTAACTTGGAGGAGTCCAAGAAGTGCACCATCAACTTCTTCAAGAGATAGGAGGGTGTAACCCAGGCCAATTTTGGTAGGTTTAAGATAAGAAGAGTAAGCTTGTTCAACAAAACAGAGGAGGCAAGTAATAAGAACAAGGGAAAAGAGATAGAGAGAAACCATAGCTTTTTTCTGACTTGTGATCATAGTTATACATAGTT
Source organism: Arachis ipaensis (assembly GCF_000816755.2). Taxonomy (NCBI): domain Eukaryota; kingdom Viridiplantae; phylum Streptophyta; class Magnoliopsida; order Fabales; family Fabaceae; genus Arachis; species Arachis ipaensis. The sequence goes on along the minus strand of NC_029793.2, from coordinate 143,176,573 downwards.
AGATACCAATATAAATAAGAAGGATAAACCCTAAACCATAGCTCCTTTATTTTTTTACTTCTTAGCTCATGTCTGTTTAAAAAAATAATAATTATACTAAGAAGATCTATAGGAAAAGATATGCACCAATAAGTAAAATGAATAATCAAACCATACACAAAACAAACGTACATTTTTATATCTGAAATTTATACATGGATAATGGCCCCGTCAACTTAAATTAATATGCCATGACCCATGATTATTTTTATTATTTTTGCACAGAATCTGGCTGTTTGTATTGCTTGCTCCGAGGGACATTGGGATTTATTAATACTATCATATGTTTTATGATGGATCATCTTCTAATACAACCAAACTTTGCTGCCAAATAAGGCCAAAAGCACGAGGGATTTCAGCAATGGTAACAATTTCGTTACATCCATTTTATTGTATAATCTAAGCAATAAGCATATTAGTACATCCTAAACTTATAATAATCCCCGAATGGAAAATGTTGCTTGGGCACATGCGAATTCATCAAATAAGTAACATGTTCGCTATTTGACCAGTCAAATCTCAAATGGGATAAACAAATACTGCATGGTGAGATCCAAAAGACAAAATAAGTAGGGAAAAGAGAGAAAAATAAGAAGTAACGGGAACCAAGCATTTTGTTTTCAACGTTGTTTCATGGTTGAACCCGCTAAATTGAGCATGAATCTAAAATAAATAGAATTATGCTAAGTAATTAATGACTTTTTTGAATATATGAATAACGGGTTTTAAAATTGGTCCAATTAAAGTAAAACACACTATATTTTAAATTACTCACCTAAATCTTAATATTAGAATAATTATTCGCACACCTTGTGAATTAAACATCTGATATATCCATTGTTCACATTATTTAATATTTTTATTGTCTACCTATACTTTTCTAAATAAAAATTATACGGGACAGAAACTGAACATTGTTAAATAAAGATATGAATAATGCTACTAACAAAATTTATTATTTTTATCAGCCCAATTCTAAATT
>NC_029793.2:143151714-143175475 GCF_000816755.2 Arachis ipaensis | reverse complement strand
ACATATCGTTACATAAAAAAATAATTATTTTTTATATTAACTACGTAAATGATTATTCAAATGAACAAATATAATTAAAAAATAGTGAAAACTCAGGTGCAGTCGACTTCACGTGAAGTTGATAGCTGAAAACCGTTAGATGAAAATTTAGTCAAATCAGTCAAATCATCTCACGACTTTCAGTTATTAACTTCACATAAAGTCGACTTCATCTGAGTTTTCACCATAAAAAATTAATTTATCAAAATTAAACTCATAAGGTGTTAATTCAGGGTGATGACTAATATTAAAAAACTGCTTCAACTAAACCCTAAGCTGCAAAAACTTTAGTCCCTAACATTTCTATAAAGAAAATGCCCTTTTTTTTGGTCAAGAAAATGCCCTTTAATGGATTGCTAATGCCTAATATGAACATGTCCGCTGCAAGAGTACTCAATAAGCCTGCTACTCTTAGAGGCCCAAAGCCCAAGTATACTCTTTTATACGGCCGATCCATTCTACATTTCTACTCCTAAAGTCATATTTTTATTAATTAATTTAAAGTTATATGATTATGATTTAATACAGTTTTTCAGACAAAAAAATACAAAATGTATTCAAATATAAAACTAAAATACAAAAAAAAAAACATAAGAATCAAGAAAATTACATATATATCCAGCCTTTAGCCACACGCCCTCGGCCATTCCTTCGATCCTTCCCTCAATCCCTCCCTATCAATTCACAATAGAAAAACACATTTTCTTATTAATAAAAATCAACTTGGTTTCAATCATGCTGTGTGAAAGTTCTTCGTTGAAATCAACCCCCAATCATATTTTGCTTATTTTTTCAATGTAAACAACGTAAATACACAATGTCATCCCTTTTGTTCTCTTTTTCCATTATGCATTGCATATCGAAATCAATTTTCGATTCTCGGAATAAACAAATTAAACATGAACCAATAAAATTTTAAAAGTTAAGTACGATTTTGATCTCTAAAATATAGGACGAAAATTTTTTTTTTCTTCAACTTTTTTTTTATACAAAATCGTCCCTAGCAAAAGAATCAAATTTTCACACCAAGGTAACTTAATTTTTTTTAATAGAGTAATAAAATATTTTATCCTTAAACAGTCAAACTTTTATATTGGCATATACTATTTTATTAAATCCGCAAATTAAACACAATATGAAAGTCGAAGAAAATCGGATTATTTGGAGAAGTGAGAGGGACAACAGGTTCACGGTGGCTTTCAACTACAAAACAACTTTTTAAATAGTGCATTCTCCAATTAGCCAATTACCCGATCTGTACAGAGAAAAGAGACTCTGAAATTCGTTGTGGGAACCCTAATGTCTGCCAAAGATTAAGGTATTCCTGTGGAAACCCTTCATGATGGCATTTCAGTTTGTCGTCAACTTCATAAAAGACTACCAGCAATCTCAGAAATTTGCCCTTGTCGTCAACTTCATAAAAGACTACCAGCAATCTCAGAAATTTGCCCTTGATGCAACAATTTGGGAGAAAACGTAAATCACCGATTAATTGATTGTTCAAGGTCACAAGAAGTTTGGCAGAAGTTAGACCTAGGATCTTATCTGACGCAAAACAGCTCAGAGGAATTTTGGGTGCGACAGAGTCGGTTCATGAAAGGAGCACGACGAAGACAACATTGGAAGAAAGATTTAGCACTGGCAGCAATTATTCTATGAAAAATTTGGACCACGAGAAACCTTTTTGTTTTTGAGAATAAAAGCACTTCACCATATTTGATTATCACTTGAGCGCATGAATTCATGGAGGAGGTTTAGAAGAGAAATGAGTCTTAATATATATTTTTAGTCATATTTTGTTAAAGATATGTTAATTGTTTGGAAAACTCTTTCTTACACTACTGTATAGTTGTCCAATATAAATCCACAACTTTTGTTTATTTTTTTTTTAATAAATAAACATCACTTTGTCTTTGAAAAATAAAAAAAGATAATCAAACATAAATGTACACAAACATCAATAATAATCCAAAATACATACACTGTTGGACAAAGAAGGTGGCTAATCAAACGTTTTAGAGAAGAAGCAAGAACAAACATTGGGTAATCAAGTAATCAAACCTATTTAATGGAGTAAAATAATCAAACTTAGCTTTTGGGTAGAGAACAATTGAGGATTTGGGGTCCAGGGCAGAATAATGGAATTTAACTGGTTTGATCTGATTACCCAAATTAAACCAAACAAAACCAATTGCATCGGATCAGTCCCTAATAGAATTATTGAATAATTAAAATGACACAAGAGAATTAATTGTCATATATATATATATATATACTCCGAAACAAATAGATTGAAAAAAAAGGGAAAACATAAAGAAAGAAATGCTCACTAGCTAACATTGAATTTCTTATGCATCTTTTCTTTTTGCGTGTGGGATGATAGAGGGTAATAACTAATAAAGTACATAAACAAGCAAGAACTAGTCGGGTTCATAGATTAATTTAATAATAATAAAATTAAAATCTAGGAATAACTACCATTTCGATTTTTAAGATTTGAAGTTAAAATCGAAATTATTCCTAACTTTTTGTTTAGTTCGAAATGTTCTTCAACGTTCTGTATTAAAAATTTAAAATCGTTCTTTTAAAAATACCAATTTTTAAATGACAGAAATATTTTTTGTATGTTTTTCTAAGTCTCTTGTATCCAGACTTCTTCACTCTTTCAAAATAATAACAATCTACCATCAATAATTAGGGGTGTTCAAAATCAATCCGAACCGATCTAAACCGACCAACCGAACTAAAAAAACCGAAAACTGAACAAATCGAAAAACGAAAAAACCGAAAAAATACATTTTGCTGTTTTTATTGCGGTTCGGTTCGGTTTTCGGTTCTGACAATGAAAACCCTAATTGAACCGAACCGAACCGGTATATTAAAAAAATCATAAAAAACCAAACCCCCCTCCCCCGGAAGCCGAAGCCTTCTTCCCAGCGAGCACCGACCCAGCAGCGCCGAAGCCTTCTTCCCACTGAGCCACCTAGCATAGCACCACCCAGCAGTGTTTTCGGCCACCCACAACACAGCACAGCACAGCACCGACTACCAAGCCACCCAACCACCGATTCAAGTGAGACATGGAGCCCGAGCCTCTGAGTCAGGTATGTAATTAAGTAATTTGACTAATTTCTGTTCAATAATCATTGTTCAGTGATTCATTGTTGCTGGCTGTTGTTAACTTGTTATTGTTTTATTTGTTTCTCATTGTTTAGGGAAATTTATTGTTTTATTTGTTTTATTGTTTTACTTGTTATTGATTCACTGATTATTTGATTTCATTGTTGCTAGTTGTTGTTTTCTTGCTGGTTCAGTGTTCATTGTTCTATTTGTTGTTCATTGTTTAGGAAAATTGCTTCTGATTGTTAGTTCACTGATCATTGTTTAATTTATTTGTTGTTCTGTTTTTAATCTATTTGTTGTTATGTTTTTGCTCTTGAATTATTAGACCAAAGAAATTGGATTGATAGATAAAAATGATAGTTTGTCCTGTTTGTTATAACCCTTGTAGCTTTGGTTATGATGTATTAGGAAAAAATCTGCATGCACGCTTCCCCTTCCCCTGTATTGGAAGATATCACTGGATCACAACATGCACAAAAATGATATCACTGTATTGTTGCTACGTGCTGTTTACTGGTGGGTGCATTGTTGATTTGATGAATTATTTTATTGTTGGTTTTGTTGCTGGCTTGCTGCCTTGCTGGTTGCTGTTTATTGTTGGTAATTTTCTGGTTGCTGTTTATTGCTGGTTGCTGAATTATTTTATTGTTGTTCTGTTTATTGTTGGTAATTTGGTATTACTGGTTATTGAATTATTGTTCAGTGTATTGTTCAGTTTATTGTTGATAATTTGGTATTGCTGGATTGCTGCTGGTTTATTGTATTGCTGGATTGCTGCCGGTTTATGGTATTGCTTGATTTATTGTATTTACCCTGTTGTGCTATATATATATTTTGGTCTTTTCTGATTGCTGGTTCACTGATCATTGTTTAATTTATTTGTTGTTCTGTTTAAGGAAATTTATTTGCTGGTTCACTGATCATTGTCACCTCTTAATTTGAGCAGATTTGAAGGTTTTTTTATGACAGTTCCATTGATGGAGTTATCAAGGAGAGCTTTACGGAATAGTTTGTCTTGTTTGTTACACTTGTAGCTTTGGTTATAATGAACTAGGAAAGAATATGCATGAATATGAATATCTTAATAAGAATGGAATAGTTTGTCCTGTTTGTTATATAACACTTGTAGCTTTGGTTATGATGTACTAGGAAAGAATATGCATGAATATGAATATCTTGATAAGAATGGGATGGATTGTCAATTCTTTGAATCAGTGACTGATTCCTTATTTTAAACTCAGTGACTTTGAGATCATGGGGAAAAAACTCTAAAGGTGGCTTCAAGACTTTCCTTTTGTTGAAAATTATAGTTGCATTAGTAAAATGATCACAATTCACAAATAGGTAGAAAAGGATGAAGAGGCAACATTTTTAAAAACCGAACCAAACCAAACCGATTTTAATTGATTTGGTTTGGTTCGGATGGCCTCAATAAAAAAATCGAACCAAACCGAATCGCAGTTTAATTAAACGATTGGATCGGATGACTTTTCTCTCAAAAACCGAACCAAATCGCACCGCGAACACCCCTATCAACAACTACTCAACAATCTATCAACAATAGCAGCTACTCAACAATTCCCTTTAGAATACTTCATTCAATCTCAAATTCTTTCACCCACACTCACATTCTACCAACAACAACAATAACTATTCAATAAATAATAGAGACAATATGTGTGGATCGAAGGGGAGGGGGGAGAAAGAGAGAGCAGTCTAATAGTGGGATGAAGGTGAAAGTATATGGCTTGGTGATGGATAGTTTTCATAAAGGTGAATGATGAATGATGACAATGGAGGTGGATAAACTATGATGATGGTGATGATGATAATGGACGAAGATGGAGGATGATAGATGATTTTTAAGATTGGTGTTTTCTTAGAAGAATGGTAATTGTTAAGTTTTATACCGATTCCGCTATGTGAACAATGAGAGATGCAAATAACGTGAATAATAAACTGCATTTCAGGCCCACTAATCATTCAATTTTATTTTCATCCTAAACTCACAACTTTTACCTAATTTTCACTACTAGAAATAGGGTTTTTCGGACAAATTTTGAGACGAAATTGAAATAAATTTTGAACAAATTAGAGACAAAAAATTTTTTTCAAACAAAATTGGGACGAATTTTTTTTGTCCCAAAAAGCCTTGTTGCTAATTTATATTTTGTCTGAAATTTCGTCCGAAATTTTTTTCAGAAGATTTTGTGACAGATTTTGAATAGGCATTTATCTGCTATAATTCTAACTATTATGATGTATTTTAGACTAATTTTAGACAGATTAGCCAACATAAAGACAATGTATTTCAGACAAATTTCAAATAAAAAATATATTTTATTCCAAACAAATTTCTAACGAATTTAGTCAAATATAACAATTTTTTTTCAAACAAATTTTAGACAAATCAAATATCTCTTTTCAATTAAATTTCGGACAAATTTAATTTAAAAGAATTGACGTATTTGAAACAAATTTCATACAAAACAAAATTATTTTCGCACAAATTTTCTACAAATTTATAATATTTCAAACAGTTTTCAAACAAAATTTGCTATTTAATATATAAATATTTTAGAAAATAAATTGTATTCGATCTACTTTCTATATTAAGACCATCATATTCATTTTTTTTCATATTACATCATCGAAATTATAAACACATAATAAAGTCATGAAAAAGTTAATTACCATAAAAGAGTTAAAAAAATATTTATTATTAAAATACTTTTATCCATAAATGTAATCAAACTAAAATAAGAAAAAATACTTAAACTAAAACAAAGAAAGCCTTTAAAAATGTCAAATATCATGAATAAAATAAAATGTACTAACTAATTCACCTAAAAATTCCTTAATCTAAATCAGAAAAAATATATACTCCTGACTTCAATCACTTATGTTATCATCCTCATCATCACTAGAGCCTGTCTCAAGCTCATCTTCTGCAGCATCAGACAAGGTTGAAAGAAGTGGGAGATTCAACTTTTTATACAAAACAGAAATTGTCTTTTTAGTAAAACCAATTCTTTTCTGTTGAACCTTTAGTTGACGTCCTTGATCTTTTAACTTGTACTCGGCATCATTCAACTTAACCTTTTGCTCTGACCACTTGAGAATACATAAATCAAAATAAAATGTTAAATTTAAAGACATTGGCAAATGATAGAAAAAGAAAAGTGTTAATAGAGTTGAAGGAAAACTACTAACAGTGTAAATAGGATCAAGAGTTTGTATTGAATCAACAACCATAGCACGAGGGGAAAGAAGCTGAGTTTTCTTCAATATGTCCTGAAAACTAAATTAAGGTAAAAAAGCATACAAGTATCTAGACTTCACCATACAGTTCTTGCAAGTTAAGGCTATTACATGAAATAATCGCTTAATAGGACCCTGAAATAATCGCTTAATAGGACACAGACAATAACTTCAATAAAAATCCATGTATAAAACAGAAAATAATATAACAAGAAGAATGCTAGCAGCAAAACTAATCAGAAGAAATCCAGATTTCCACCTCAATATCAGTTCTTGAATATAAATATATATCTGATTTAATCCTAAGGCGTTCTGCTCTATTACCAATTTGCTCAAGGATCTGTCACATGACACAAAACAAAATAAATGCAACCAAATTAGAGAAGATTAACTGACTCTAAACCCAAAGCACAGTCACCCACATTAGGAAAATCAAATATTATCCCAAACTACAATACCAGGATGCAGGAAAGAAACCAAATTTTGTCTCTTGTTTGTCTCTAAAAACTGTATCTATATCATTCCATTGATATAGCCTGAGAAAAAACACCATCTTGAAACTAGCATGCCTTAGCATAAAGTTTATTTTGGTTCAAAGTTTTGATTTGAAAAAAGAAAGAAGAAAAGAAAATAGTTATTCCTTGTTTGCAATGTCCATAGTAGATCACAAATCAGCAACCACCTTTGTTGGTTAATTAATTAGCTTCAAACAAAAATTGAATTATGTTGTTTTTCAATTAATTAATTAAGGCCTTATTGTTCATATGATTGGCTCTATCATAAACATGAAGCAAACTGTTTCATTTCATAAAATATAGTAGATACAACAAACACTATTCCTGAAAATCGGCTATGTAAGTAAAAACTCATAAGTAGTGATAAGAAGTAATAATAATTGATTCAGAAAATGGGGACTTTGGCCTTAGCTTTGAACATCATTTTGCTTCGGAATTGGATAAAAACGTGCACAACACACTGAATGTGGCTAATTATGTAGACTCCCCACGTTAACCACCACTTCACCTAACAATGAAGGTTGCTACAAATTCATTCTATCCAAAGTTAGAAACATTAAAAAGGTACACTTGTCCAATATATACATATATAGCTATATTAACACTAATGAGCAATCAGCAAAGTACAAATTAAAGGGTGTTTGATTAATTATTGATGCAAGGAATTTTCATTAGAGCAAACCAATCAATTCTTATTGATGCAATTTTCATTAAAGGGTCAGTCTCAGTTCTTATTTAAAGAATTGAAGTTACCAGAATTTTTTTAGAAGTTGTCTTTTTTATGTAATTCTCTTGCTTTATCGTATATAAAAAATAGAAGACAGTAGATCTACCATTTAAAGAGTTAATAACAAACCCTAACTTTTTAATAAGCCCCTAATCTTATCCTTAGAAAGAGAACCATCATTAACAAACAAATTAACAATGAACAAAGCTGATAAACAATCACTACTCATAAAAATTAGAACCTGACAGAGGACGCACAAAGAGAAGAAGGAGGCAAGGGAAATCTAGCGAAGCACAAGGGTGGAGGTCGCCTCAGGTGCGGTGTCTGGGGCTGGCGGGGGTGCGAATTCTGAGACTAGAGGAGGCAGTGCACATGCAAGAGGCAGAGCGGTGTGAGCCAGTGAGAATTGTTGCCTTGGAGTGTGAATCACGATGGTAGAGGTCATCTGAGGTACGAGATTGGCGGTTGGATTAGTCGAGGTCTGAGACCGGAGGTTCGAAGGTGGCCAGGCAGAGCAGTGTGAGCGAGTGAGGGTTGTAGGTTTGAGCGCGAAGAACGAGCGTGGAGGTTGCCTGAGGTGTGAGGTCGAAAGCGTTAGAGTTCAACTCGGAAGATCAGCGGCGGCCACAGGCACGAGGCAGAGCACGCAGAAGGAGGGGGAGAAGGAGATCAAAAACCCCTGAAACCAAAAGGCAATTCTGACTTCTGAATAAAGGTTGGGTTTTTGGCTCTGTAACCTAGCTGTGAAGCTGTGATAGGAGGCGGGAGCAGGATCACTGAAAAAAAAAGGGCGGTTTTGAATGAAGTTTGGAATTTTGGCTCAAAGTAAAAAAGAAAATTGGAATTGACTGCTAGAAACAAAAAATTATACTTTTTTATAAGTTATATATAATTAAAATTATTAAAAAAATTAATATAATAAAAATATTTGGAATAAATTATAGACAAATTTAAAATATAAACAATATTTTTATATTAAATGTTAAAATTTTTTAGTAAACATTTGAAATTTGTTTGAAAATTGATGCAATTTCAAACACAATTTATAAAATGTTATTTTTGTCCTAAATTTATAGGAAAAAATTTTAGCTACTTCAAAAGATTAGTTATAGTAAAAGGATTTAAAACTAATTATAGACAAATTTAGGATAAAATTAACATTTTTCAAAATGCGTCCCAAATCCGTATGAAATTATCAAGCATATTCAGATGAAATATGGACGAAATATAGTTTTTGTCCAAAATGTGTTGTTAATCTGTATGAAAATTTTGGCGCCATCAAAAAAATAAATTGGTGCCAAAATTTGGGACAAAATTTAGACAAATTTAGGACAGAATATATTATTCCAAAATCTCCACTAAAAATTGTTCAACATTTGTCTTAAATTTGTCCGAAATTAAAAAGTCATTTAGACGGAATAAATTTCGTTTGAAATTTTTGTCCAAAAAAATCCTATTTCTAGTAGTGATTTACTTTGACCTAATTACACATCTTTCTAACCTAAGTTTCCTTTTCACCGCAGTCAGCCGTTCATCACCTACCCTAGTACGCAGTCCCCCTCGCCAACGAGAAAGCTCTCAAGCGTCGCCGTCTCCAGCCGTCACCATCTCTGAGTATAGGTGATTTGTTCCGTATTAAGAACAAACATCCCATTTGCATGAAAAATAAACATTCTATCTGTATCAAAAATAAACATCCGCATGTGCGACGGAGGACGAAGTTGGGCTGCTTGCAGCGACGCGATGGAGGCGAGGGGGCAGAGGCAATCATCGCGGCGCGATGGAGGTGCGACGAGACTGGACTGCCTGCAGCGACAGGTGGGGTGAAGGCACAACAAGGCTGGGCTGCGTACGGCAGTTGGGGAGGTGCGACAAAACACGGATACATGCGGCAGTTGTGGACGCACAAGGAAGCCGGAACGCGTGCGGTGATTCACAAGAGACGGCGGAGAGTTGTGAGGAGCACGGGTGGAGCGCAGTGCGTGTGTGGGGGAAGGGTTTGTGGTTGTTAAAAGTTAAATTCAAAACAAGAATTATATCTAATTAATTCAAAATTTAAATTTTAAAATTAAAATTAAATTTTTTAACTTATTATTTACATTGTTAAAAAAAACGTTATTCATATATATTTTTTTTATAAAAAATAAATTTGTCTAAAAGAATGATTCTAATAAAGAATGATTTTAATATCAAATAAAATGTTGCGAATCATTTCAAACTAAAAAAAAATTATTAAAAATAATTTTAATTTTGATCCTAAATCTTAAAAATTAAAATAATACTTATTCCTCAATGTCTAAATAGACAATTTTTTTTGTTTGGAAGTACAAATGAATAACGTTTTTGTTTGCAAAAAAGCATGTCGTCCTATCCTAGTCTGAGATATGAAGAAAGAACCACGCATTTATAGTCATAGATATGTATGAATCATATGTACGTTATAAATTGTATGTATTTTAATTTAGGGGTATTCATAGATCGGATTCGATTCACATATTCGCGGTGTTTTTTAGAATCCGATTCGAAAATTGCGAATATGGATCGGATCCGCAAGGCTTTCGGATCGAATTGGATCAGATCCGCACATTAATCAAATCAGATTGCGGATTTTGTGTTGGTATCTACATATCTGCTGATGAGTTTGGAAAATTCTAAGTTAACATTTGTGATGACTAAACATTATTAATTTGATAAATTGCAAAAATATTAATTCATATATGTTGATTAAATTAATTTTTTGCTATGCAGGTTCTATTTGGGCCGAACAGAGAAGAAAATTGTTACAAGCCCAATTGTTTTAAAAATACATTCAGCAATAATGCAAAAATGTTTTGATTCTTGTGGCTGAATTGTTATCACATTATTTGGGCCAGATTGGATTATTATTGCTACTCGCCCAAATTATAATCTTTGCTAAAAGATCCAATGCTTGGTCCGAATCCTTTAAGCAAAGAAAGCAAAGTTTCAATGTTTCCAACGGATCTCATTTCTTATTTTGGGATGGATTTCAAAATTTAATTTACTAGCATTGGAAACATAAATGAGAGAGAGAAAATGATTTGATGGCTTTAATGTAGCTTACATGCTACTACACAAAAGCATGGGGAGTTGACCTTAATTAATTTATTTGTGATAACACTCATTACTCATAGCTTTGTCTTTTCTTTCTTCTCTCTCTACTCTTTCTTCCTTTTCGGTCATATCACAGTAGCAACCATGGAAGCTAAAGCTAGCCACCGAAGAGAAGAAGAAGCACGCTACAAGACCATCATAATGATGGCAAGAAAAAGAAAACTAAAAGTATGTTGTGACTAAGATTCTCATCACTTATGGTAAGATTTGGTGAAGAGATCTTGGCTTCTCCATACCCAAAAATGGAAGAGAAGATCTCGGCCAGAGAAGAAGATCCTTGGAGAGGATGGCTTGTCTCTGATTCTGCTCAACCACCACAGGAGGTAACTACAGTGGCTACGTGATGGAAGGGGCAGAGATTGGAGCAGATAAAACTGTCATCATCATGAAGCTTCATGGGCCAGGAATCCATCTTGGAGAGCAAGGTAAGGATGGAGGGCTCGGATTGATGAAGATTGGTGACCAAGGAAGGACTAGAGGTAATTGCATGTTGAGTTTTGCATGAGTTATCTCTTCTCTCTCTCTGGCCGAACCGGTTCTGTTTTGAAGAAGAAGAAGATTAGCTTGGTTTGTTTGGTTTCAACCTTAGAGGCTTCTCCCTATAAATAAGGGTAAAGAGTCAAGGCTTGATTCAAGGAGAAAAGAGTGAGAGTGCAAAGCACAGGATTCTCAGAGCTACCTAAACTAACAGAATTTCTTCTCCTTCAATGTATTCTGTTTTGTAGTTTTTCTGTTTAATTTTGTCTGTCTTGAGTCTTATGAAAAAAAAGGCAAACAGTGAGGTTTGTAATAAAAAAGCCATAGAGCAGAAAATGGCAGAGAGTGCAAAATTAAAAGAAAAAGCCATAGATGTCCTTAGAGGTCCTTTGTACATCTGTGTTGTGTTTTATGATTCTGTCAGAATTCTCTTGCAAGTTGGGTTAGCACTTAGCAGTAAAAGCTTGGCAGTAACCAAGTCAAGTTCAGGATTGGGTTTAGATTCTAGACTTGTCCCGGATAGGAAGGGTAGTTCCAAGGGAGAATTAGTGTTTGTAATCAAAGATGATTATAGTGAAATTCCATCATTGTTGTGATGGAGACTGGATGTAGGCTGCACTGCACTTAGCAGCTGAACCAGGATATATCTGGGTGTAATTTTCTCTCTCTTCTACTCCATTTCTGTTTCTGCTGCATAGGAGATAAAACTGAAAAATATCTCATGCTGATCGACGAGACAAAAAGAAAAGTCTCGTGGCTAGGTACGAGACAAAAGAAAAAGTCTCATGGCTGGTTACGAGACAAAAAGGCAAAAAGTCTCCAGAAGTTGTTTCAAAGACCAGCAAGTATTATCAAGCGAAAAAGGGGCTAAGATTCAACCCCCCTTCTCTTATCCACTGAAAACCATCAATTGGTATCAGAGCTTGGTCTCAAAGAGATCAAGCTTTGCAGCTTGGAGAAAAGATCCAGATGGCAGAAAATAGTGGCTCAAATCTGGTGTCATACAACCTGACCGAAGGCCAGTCAAGCAACAGACCCCCTCTTTTCAATGGGAAAAACTACACCTATTGGAAGGAGAGAATGAAGATCTTTGTGCAAGTAGTGGATTACAGACTTTGGAAGATTATCCTGGAAGGTCCCCAATATCCAACCATCACAAGTGCCGAAGGAGTTGTCTCTCTTAAACCAGAAGCAAGCTGGACCGAAGAAGACAGAAAGAAGGTTGAGCTCAACGCCAAGGCCATCAACTTACTCAACTGTGCTATCAACTTCAAGGAATACCAACGGGTATCACGATGCACAACGGCAAAGGAAATCTGGGACAAACTTCTAGTTACTCATGAAGGAACCTCCATTGTAAAGAAGACCAAGATAGATATGCTAAACAGAGAGTATGAAATGTTTGCAATGAAGGAAGGAGAATCTATTGATGAATTGTTTGAGCGCTTCAACATCATCATTGTCTGCTTGGATGCTATGGAAATCAAGTATCCTGAATATGTGCTTGAGAGAAGAGTGTTGAGATGTCTCACAAAAGAGTGGGAAACAAAAGCATTAATTATTTCTGAGAGTAGTGGTCTTGACTCCATGACATATGATGACTTGAGAGGAAATTTACTTGCTTTTGAAAACACCTATTTGAAAAAAGATTAAAAAAAGAAAAGAATAGCTTTTTCATCTGTTACTAACCCTCTGGATGATGAATCCAGTGATGACTCATCTGAAAATGAATTTGTGTTGTTTGCCAAAAAATTTAGGAAAATGGTGAAGCTCAAGAAGAGAGGCAAAGGAGGCAGTTCAAAAAAACAGAAGAGAGATCTCAGTAAGGTGACATGCTACAACTGTAAGGAAACAGGGCATTTCAAATCTGACTGCCCTAAGTTGAAGAAGGAAGAAAAGCTGAAGAAAGGAAAGAAAAAGGGACTGATGGCATCATGGGAGGACCTGGAAAATGACTCTGAAGACGATGAAGAATCTGAAACAAAGTCTCAACCATGTCTTATGGTTGACCACGTTGAACAGGTAATCATTCCTAACCCTGACACTGAAGCTCTTCATCTTATGATAGATCATCTTTCTGAAAAAATAAGATACTTCTTGCTGGATAATCAAGATCTTGAACAACAAATCACCATCCTTAAAGTAGAAAACAGTTTTCTCAAAGAAAAAGTAAGGGAGGCTGAAACTGCTTGTAAACTTGTTGAAGAAAATAAGCAGTTAAAAGCCCAACTTAGGAGCTGTGAAAGTGACCATTCAGTTGTTGCATATGTAATCTGTTTTAAAGAAAATGAAGAGTTGCTTAAAGAGGTCAAAAGACTTAAAGATGACTTAGCCAAGTTCACTCAAAGTTCTGAAAATCTAAATCAAATCTTAACTAGTCAAAAACCTCTTTATGATAAAGCTGGCTTGGGGTTCTATAAGTCTGTTGAGAAACCTTATTTTGAAAACATTGCCTAATCTTCCAATGATACAAGGTTTCAAAATCCAACAAGCTTTAACAAAACAGCAACTCCAAGGTTTTGTAGACTATGTAACCGAAATGGACACTTTCCCATTCAATGCTTTTTTGGTGAAAGGATGATTGGTGATAAAGTTTATAAAGTTGTTTTTTATTATAACGGATTAGGACATAAAAGATGGTTTAACGTGAAAGGATCCAAAAAAATTTGGATACCTAAGGTCACTTGAGCTTGTTTTGTAGGTATGCCTAGTATCCAAACGGAAGGAGAATATGTGGTATATGGACAGCGGATGTTCTAAACATATGACCGGAAAGACAACCTTCTTCATAAAGTTTGATGAGTATGATGGAGGACTTGTCATTTTCGGTGATGATGGTAAAGGAAAGATAGTGGCAGTTGAGAAAGTTGGTAAAAGCTTTTCATCTTGTATAAATGATGTTCTTCTTGTAAATGGTTTGAAGCATAATCTACTTAGTGTAAGCCAATTGCGTGATCTAGGATTTGAAGTTATTTTTAGAAAGTTTGTGTGTTTGGTTGTTTGTGAAAAATCTGGGGATATTTTATTTGAGGCCAAAAGGTGCAATAATGTGTATGGATTGACTCTTGAGGACTTGAAAGAACAAAATGTAACATGTTTTACTTCTCTTGATTCTGAAAAATGGCTATGGCATAGAAAGTTGGGTCATGCTAGTATATACCAAATTTCTAAGCTAGTTAAGAAAAATCTGGTTAAAGGAATTCCAAATATCAAATTTGATAAGGATCTTACTTGTGATGTTTGTCAATTAGGCAAACAAGTAAAATCCTCCTTTAAACCAAAAGATGAAATTTCAACCAAAAGGCCATTAGAGATGTTATACATTGATCTTTTTGGTCCAACAAGAACTCAAAGTTTAGGAGGTAAACACTATGGTCTAGTGGTGGTAGATGATTACTCTAGATTTAGTTGGGTACTTTTTCTTGCTCATTAAAATGATGCTTTTCATGCTTTCTCAACCCTTTTCAAGAAAATTCAAAATGAAAAATATTTAAAAATTGCCCATTTGAGAAGTGATCACGGAAGAGAATTTAAAAACCAAGACTTTGAAAAATTCTGTGATGACTTTGGAATTGCTCATAATTTTTCGTGCCCTAGAACCCCTCAACAAAATGGGGTGGTTGAGAGAAGGAATAGAAGCCTTCAAGAGATGACTAGGGCCATGCTTTGTGAGAATGAGATTCCTAAATTTTTATGGGCTGAAGCTGTAAATACAGCTTGTTACATTTTAAATAGGACCATTATTAGAAAAGGGTTGAAGAAAACTCCTTATGAGCTATGGAAAGGAACCCCTCCAAATCTTAAGTATTTTTATGTTTTTGGATGCAAATGCTTTGTATTTAATAATAAAGAAAACCTTGGTAAATTTGATCCAAAATCCTATGAAGGGATATTTGTTGGATACTCAACCACTAGCAAGGCCTATAGGATTTATCTCAAGGAACATAGAACCATAGAGAAATCCATACATGTTACTTTTTGTGATTCTAATTTAATTCCCAGTACTGTGATAGATAATGATTCAGATTATGAAGAAGCTAGAACAAGTAAAGAAAATTCCAAGTCTACTCAAAATGAAGAATCTGCCAGTCCAGTTTTGTCTCGTCAGAATGGAGGAGACATTTTCATTTTATCTCCTGAGCCAGCAGGAGAAACTGGAACAGAATAATCCACAGAAACTCATCAAAGCTCAACACCACTCTGAAAGCCTAGAGAATGGAAGTTCATGAGGGGTTATCCTCATGACTTTATCATTGGTGATCTCTCACAAGGTGTAACAACAAGATCCTCATCCAAAAGACAATCCGAACCAAGCAATCTTGCTCTCTTGTCACAAATGGAGCCCAACAATGTCAAACAAGCTCTTGAAGATCTATCATGGGTCAAAGCCATGCAAGAAGAGCTTGCTCAATTCGACAAGAATGAGGTTTGGACACTAGTACCTCATCCGGATGGTAAGAAAATTACGGGTGCTAAGTGGGTGTTCAAAAATAAATTAGGTGAGGATGGAAAAGTTGTTCGTAACAAGGCTAGATTAGTGGCCCAAGGTTACGATCAAGAAGAGGGTATAGATTTTGATGAGTCTTTTGCTCCGGTAGTAAGAATGGAAGTAATTAGGTTGCTTCTTGCCTATGCTGCCCATAAGGGTTTTAAAATGTTTCAAATGGATGTGAAATGTGCTTTTCTTAATGGCTTTATTGATAGAGAAGTGTATGTGGCTCAACCCCCCGGCTTTGGACATAAAGATTTTCCAAATCATATTTTTAAACTCTCAAAGGCCCTTTATGGCCTTAGGCAAGCTCCAAGAGCTTGGTATGAAAGGCTTAGTGCCTTCCTATTGGAAAATCACTTTCAAAGGAGAACCACCGACACAACTTTATTCATTAAAGCATCTAATGATGATATTCTCCTAGTTCAAGTTTATGTGGATGATATTGTGTTTGGATCGGCTAATGAGTCCTTGTGTGAAGAGTTTGGAAAAACTCATGACTAGTGAGTTTGAGATGAGTTTAATGGAAGAGCTAACTTTCTTTCTTGGCCTCCAAATTAAACAAACTCCTAGTGGTACCTTTATTCACCAAGAAAATTATGCAAAGGAACTTATCAAAAAATTTGGCCTAGAAAGTTCCAAACCAATGGGAACACCTATGCATCCAAACACAAAACTTGAAAAGGATGATGATGGCAAAGATGTGGATGAAACAAGGTATAGAGGAATGATAGGTTCACTCATGTACCTTACCTCCTCTAGATCGGACATTGTTCAAAGTGTGGATGTATGCTCAAGGTTTCAATCTCACCCAAAAGAATTCCATCTTTCAGCCGTTAAGCGCATCATTAGATACATTAAGGGAACTAGTGATTATGGCTTGTGGTATCCTAAAACTGATGACTTTTCTGCAGTAGGGTTTTGTGATGCAGATTATGCGGGAGATATAGTGGATAAAAGGAGCACCTCCGGCATGTGTTGCTTCCTTTGAAGCTCACTCAACATGTGGTCAAGCAAAAAAAAGCCACAGTGGCTCTATCCACAGCTGAAACTGAATATATTTCTGCATCTGCATGTTGTTCACAATTAATTTGGTTAAAAACTCAGTTGGAATATTACAAATTAAAAATCAATAGTATACCCCTATTTTGTGATAATATGAGTGTTATAAACATCTCAAAAAATCTTGTTCTGCACTCAAGAACCAAGTACATTAAAATTAAATATCATTTCATTAGAGAATATGTGCAAAAGGGTACTATTGATATTCAATTTGTAAAATCTGAAGACCAACTTGCTGACATTTTTAGAAAACCTCTCTGTGAAGACAGATTCTGTACATTGAGAAAAAGTTTGGGAATGATTGATTTAAGTTCTATTGATAACTTGTGAAATTTTTTATTCTGCTCAGTTTTGTCTCGTAGGAAAGCAGGAGATAAAAATCAGGGTGTGTTGAAAGGGTTTTGATCAAGAGAGAGACTGCGCAGATTTTAATTCTTTTGGGCCCCACCAAACCTCTTTGACCCCACTCTGACCGTTTTGTTAGTTTCACTTTATGTAAATCAAAATTCCTTTTTGTTGTCTCATCAAGTCTTGTTGGAAGTGGTTATTGTCAAATCAAATCTTTTCCCTCCTCTAATCCATTGATTCTAGGAAACCACTTTTTAGTTTATTTTAAATAAAAGGAAACTCTCTTGGTTAATAACCGCCCACTAATGGTTATTAAATTCCCTTCAATTCTCTCTCCACTCCACATTTAATGAGCCCCTAACCTCCCTTCTCCCTCACTCAATTCGGTTCTCTTCATCTCTCCATATTCCACTTCTCCATTTCCTGTATCATGAAAAAGAAAACCACCCCTAGAAAAAGTGAAAGAATCATTTTCTCTCAAAAACCTTCCATACCTCAAACTCACACCCACATACATATCCATTCTACCTCTTCATCTTCTCCCTCACCACCATCCAAACACACAGACACCATGAGGAAGAAAGTAATAGCCACGAAGACATCTTCAAGGAAAAAGAAGGAGAAGGTTCCCATGGCAGAAGAAGAAAAATCACACACTTCACCCATTCCATCACCACCGCAATCACCACCAAAGAGGACCACACCCGGACGAAGTACCCAGAAGACAAAGGGGTTCGCCTTGCATGACACCAAGGAGCCAGCAAACTTGGAGTCATTAGATTTCAAAAACAAGTTCAACCGATCACATTCACATTTTGATCCGGCAAGGTTCAACTCTTGTGCCTCCTATGAATTCCACAAAGAGGTATTGGAAAAACGCCACATTTGTGCCACCTATCTTGTCAATCTCGACTCACTCACCAACAAAGAGATCAATGTCTCTTCTCTGTTTGAACTTCTTCACTGGACACCACTGCTCCACATCCAGAAACCGGTCTACCCCGGTTTAGTCCGTGAGTTCTATGCCAACATGCGATTGATAGATGGCACCATCCACTCCTATGTCAAGAAGGTTTTCATAACATTGAACTCTGAGACTATTGGGACTGCTCTCGGCTATAAAGAGGAAGGGCCAAGAGCTTATATGATTGAGAAGTGGGACTCCCAGGTTGGGGTCACATACAAAATTGTCTTGCAACACATCTGTGAAAACCTATCTGGCTTGGACGGCACCACTCCAACTCATAAGGCACTCGGTCCTACAAACTCTCTGCTTCACAGAATCATCACTCACATCCTGACCCCTCAAAGTGGTTCCCATAACAGAGTAACCCTTTCTAACTCTCTCATACTTTTTGCTCTTGTTACAACTACTCCTATATCATTTGGTTACCTTATGATCAGACACATGTGGGAATCAGTTAAGAGCACCAAAAAGGCGAATCTGCCTTATGGCATATTTTTAATAGGTATTTTTGAATATTTTAAAATTGATCTCCTAAATGAAGCTGTAGAAAATAAGGTATCTATGATCAAAAGAGGAGGAGCTGTGAAGGGAACAAAGGGGAAGAAATCTGTAGCCTCGGATAGTGATTTTGAGAGTCGGCCTGAGTCCTCCAAGGCAACAGAATCAATCAAAGAAATCCTCACTGAATTCTCAAACATGTCGGAGCTAATGGTACAATCCCATAAGGCGGCTCGCAAGCTAGCCTATGAAAATGAGAGGGCTTGGATGAGGTGCAAGGATAGGGTGAGTATGATGTTACAAAGCTTTGAGGAGGAGTTAGGTGCTGCTAGTGAAGAAGAGGCTGAAGAATCTGAGTTACACTTATCTGATGATTAATCTCTGTTTCTTTTCTGTTTATTGATATTTGGCTTATAACGGCTCAATCTGAAAATGTAGTAGTTTATTTTGGTACTATAGACATATGTCATTGTGAAACAATCTTGACACTTGGGTATATTTTGGATATTTTGTTTTCTATGTCATCTTTTGCAGGTGTCCCTTGATGCCAAAAGGGGGAGAAATGGCTGGAAAATTGAAATTAACAAAACAGAAACATGGGATAAAATCCTTTTGTGGATTCATGATCACCCTTGTTTCAATATTTTGTTGTGGTGATATGTTCGATAATGCATCTGTTCTATTTTAGTAAACATGATTGCTGCTACTTGATGTTTGTAATTTATTTACCTTGGTAAAATGTTTGTTGTGTTTGTGATGCATTTGATTTATTTGATGTTTGCTATTTTGGATTAAGGAATATTTTTGGCAGTTCCTTTAAGCTGTGATACAAAAATAAAGTTTGATAGTTGCTATGGTTTGAGATGATCATGCTTGATCAGAAAGATTTTTCTTGCTATGATTAATTTGCTCTGATTTGTTAATTGGAAAATTCTTTCAAAATAGCTTGAACAGCAGCTTCTAGAAACATCAATTTTTTGTATGTGTTTGAGCAGAAAAATCATTTTTTATGATAACAAAAGAGTTTTGTTTGTCATCCAATTCTGCTCATAAATCAAGCATTCAACATCTAAAAAAATTAATATGTTGAATAACATAGTTGCCTAAGCTTGATTTCTAAAGTTACAGGTATAAAGCTTTCCTTGGTAAAATAGCATACATTAAGGGGGAGCCTTGTAACATTTGGAAAGGGAAGAAATACTAATCTGCAAAGGGAGAACTCTATACTCTAATCCTTAATTTCTTTCCATTTCAATTTTAATAATATTTGTCATCAAGGGGGAGATTGATGAGTTTGGAAAACTCTAAGTTAACATTTGTGATGACTAAACATTATTAATTTGATAAATTGAAAAAATATTAATTCATATATGTTGATTAAATTAATTGTTTTCTATGCAGGTTCTATTTGGGCCGAACAGAGAAGAAAATTGTTGCAAGTCCAATTGTTTTAAAAATACATTCAGCATTAATGCAAAAATGTTTTGATTCTTGTGGCTGAATTGTTATCAAATTATTTGGGCCAGATTGGATTATTATTGCTACTAGCCCAAATTATAATCTTTACTAAAAGATCCAATACTTGGTCCGAATCCTTTAAGTAAAGAAAGCAAAGTTTCAATGTTTTCAACGGATCCCATTTCTTATTTTGGGATGGATTTCAAAATTTAATTTACTAGCATTGGAAACATAAATGAGAGAGAGAAAATGATTTGATGGCTTTAATGTAGCTTACACGCTACTACACAAAAGCATGGGGAGTTGATCTTAATTAATTTATTTGTGATAACACTCATTACTCATAGCTTTGTCTTTTCTTTCTTCTCTCTCTACTCTTTCTTCCTTTTCGGTCATATCACAGTAGCAACCATGGAAGCTAAAGCTAGCTACCGAAGAGAAGAAGAAGCACGCTACAAGACCATCACAATGATGGCAAGAAAAAGAAAACTAAAAGTATTTTGTGGCTAAGATTCTCATCACTTATGGTAAGATTTGGTGAAGAGATCTTGGCTTCTCCATACCCAAAAATGGAAGAGAAGATCTCGGTCAGAGAAGTAGATCCTTGGAGAGGATGGCTTGTCTCTGATTCTGCTCAACCACCACAGGAGGTAGCTACAGTGGCTACGTGATGGAAGAGGCAGAGATTGGAGCAGATGAAGATGTCATCATCAAGAAGCATCAAGGGTCAGGAATCCATCTTGGAGAGCAAGGCAAGGATGGAGGGCTCGGATTGATGAAGATTGGTGACCAAGGAAGGACTAGAGGTAATTGCATGTTGAGTTTTACATGGGTTATCTCTTCTCTCTCTAGCCGAACCGGTTCTGTTTTGAAGAAGAAGAAGATTAGCTTGGTTTGTTTGGTTTCAACCTTGGAGGCTTCTCCCTATAAATAAGGGTAAACAGTCAAGGCTTGATTCAAGGAGAAAAGAGTAAGAGTGCAAAGCACATGATTCTCAGAGCTACCTAAGCTAACAGAATTTTTTCTCCTTCAATGTATTATGTTTTGTAGTTTTTCTGTTTAATTTTATCTGTCTTGAGTCTCATGAAAAAAAGGCAAACAGTGAGGTTTGTAATGAAAAAGCCATAGAGCGGAAAAAGGCAGAGAGTGCAAAATTAAAAAAAAAGCCATAGATGTCCTTAGAGGTCCTTTGTACATCTGTGTTGTGTTTCAAGATTTTGTGGGAATTTCCTTGCAAGTTGGGTTAGCACTTAGCAGTAAAAGCTTGCAGTAACCAAGTCAAGTTCGGGATTGGGTTTAGATTCTGGACTTGTCCCGGATATGAAGGGTAGTTCCTAGGGAGAATTGGTGTTTGTAATTAAAGATGATTATAGTGAAATTCCATCATTGTTGTGATGGAGACTGGATGTAGGCTGCACTGCACTTAGCAGCTGAACCAGGATATATATGGGTGTAATTTTCTCTCTCTTCTACTCCATTTCTGTTTCTGCTGCATAGGAGATAAAACTGAAAAATATCTCGTGCTGATCGACGAGACAAAAAGAAAAGTATCGTGACTAAGTACGAGACAAAAGAAAAAGTCTCGTGGCTGGTTGACAAATGAATTTATTTGCCGGTATAGAAATTATCAAATGATCAATCGTAGTATAGTCTAAACCGACGCAAAATCCTTCATCAAACAAATCTACAATCTATATCCGAGAGTACTAGTCTCCCGAGTCGTTCTCCCTTGGAATTGCCAAAGTGTGCATCTTATTGATTTAGTAAGCCTTGTTGGAATTCTTTGAAGGTTTTAGCAAAGTAATGAGAAACAAACAATCAATTATCAAAAGACTTGGCTTAGGGTTGGCATTAGAAATTCCATCCTTATAGTCTATTCAATGTTGACAACGATTAGGCCTTGCTTCATTTAGTTATCCCCTAGGTATAGAGGGAGGTCAAATGAAAGCAATCAACTTGAGTCACAAGTCCTAGCTTCACCTTATGGGAATCTAGCTTTAGTGCACTCCAAGCCAACTAGCAATCCCTAATTCCAAATCAACTATTGATACAACTATTCAACTTCTTCCAAGGACCAAACCCTATGCCAAGTGTGAAAATTCTACTCCATAGCTAGTGTTGACATTTTATCAAACATGTGATGAGCAAGAAGGAAAGTCATAGCAAAGTGAGAAGAAAAGTCGAATTGAAAGTATTGCAACACAAAGATCTAACAACAAGTCTCAAAGAGTAGCAATGAAAATCAAATTCTCAAAATAGGGACGAAATCCAAAATTACAAAGTTGAATTCTAGATCTATGAGAATTGATCAATTACATCTACTACTTGAAATTGGAGAAGAAAATCTATGACATAAACAAAGTGGAGTGAGAATTGTAATGGATCTCACCAAAAAGTCATTGAAAATTCAGAAATTAGATGAGGTTGAACCCTAGTGAAAAGCTTGGAATCTCCCTCTTCTTCTCCCAAAAGTGTAACTAACTCTCCTCTCCCAAAAAATATCTAGATCTAGAAAAATGAACTAAAAATTGTCCTTAACCCTTGCTCCTTTGGTCTTCTTAAGCTTTTCCCGCCAAGGTGTTTCCCAAAAGTGGGATTCTTAACTACCTCCACGCCTAAGTCACGTGACTTCTTAAAAATCATATTCGCAAGTCGGCGCGCACGCGCAAGGTACGCGCACGCACCGTCGAGACGTCTTGTAATGTGCGCGGAGGCGTGATGTACGCGTGCGCACCCATGAAGATCCTGGCTTAGCCGCTTCTCAAGCAAAATATGTTTAATATTATTTTAAGAGTAAACATATTTAAAAGAATAAAAAAAGTAATTTTATTAATATTTTTTTAATAAAAATAAATTTTTAAAAATATTTTTGTGTTTTGCGGATATATCCGATATCGAATCGGATCGAATCCAACCTTAATAATTGCGGATATTGAATCCGATCCAATCCAATAATTTTAGTGCGAATTAGATTGAAATTTTGGCCATATCCGATCTTATCCAATCTGTGTGCACCCTGTTTTAATTTATTGGTAGATGAAGAGGTCAATTATATTTAGTTTTGATAGGTTGAAAATAATTTTATGGAGACTAAAAAGTCAAGGTACATTGAATAATAAAGTAGTATTGCGAGTAGGATTTGCCATTATCTTTAGTTCTCACGATTGTATATTCTATCCTCCTTTTTTTTCTAAGTAAATATTCTGTCAATAATATAGTTGCATGATTCTAACAGCTCTTCTTTTTTCTCTCTTTCTTTTTTTTTTTTTAACATAGCAACTAGTATGTACTTTAGAATAGTATAGATTCACTGGGAGTACTTTAACTTTTTTATTTTTAAGATTTGAACGAGTTGTATTATTTGTTTTTCAAAAGATTTTACAGAAGATAAAAAAACAAAAGATAACGAATTGAATACACAACCCTTTTTCCAAAAATAATAAAAATCGATATAAAAAAATCCAATTAGATTTTTTAGAAGGGTTTAATGAAATAGGAATATTAAAAAACATTGGATTTTTTTAAGACGAAGAAGATTGAAATTAGGTTTTTGAGGTTGTGATAGTGGTTTGTGGGATGAAACGATGATTGTTATAACATATCATTATTTTATTTTAATAATTGGTTGAAAGAGAATAAATAAACGTAGAAAATTTAGTTGTTAA
>NC_029793.2:143151164-143151677 GCF_000816755.2 Arachis ipaensis | reverse complement strand
AATAAAAAATATTAAAAATTGATGATTTTACCAAGAGTTTTTAAAAAATACAATTGTTTATTAATTAACACGTCACCATCTGTGCCGACTCATCAGATGAAAGAGAATGAATAAATAAGCAAAGCGACAACACCCAAGTTGAGACAACTAACATGCATGATGCATGTGTATACGAACATCCACATACTCATACCCATACGCATCCAAAGACAAATTCTCAAATACGTATCTCCAAGTAAATATATGCCTTTTGACGTTTCCCATCCATCACTCGCACCATGTGATTATTATGCTCATTCGTGTACAAATAATAAATCATATAAAAAATTATGCTTCACATTTTTTGGAAATTATCAAATGATACCTAAAATGTTATCGTGCTAATAAAAATAATTTTAAACGATGTAAATAATAAATATATTTGAATAATTTAAAATATAATAAAAAAAATTAAAATTTATATTTATATTTTTCATGAATGATAAATTATTTTTGTATTTAAAAATTGACGTG
>NC_029793.2:143150130-143151092 GCF_000816755.2 Arachis ipaensis | reverse complement strand
ACAGTTTAATACTAAATTTATACGGCTAAGGTATATCCTATAGAGCCATGTTAGTGGGTGGTGTCTATTGGAGCTTTGTCGCTTTTCGTATACATACATATATAGATAGACATGGATATTGGAATTTAATAGGTTAGGCTATCGACTTTGTTAGGTTCTACACTTATTTTTCTTATGCATGATGCAGACCCCGGTGCGGTACAGAAAGTGACATAGCAATGTATATAGGATGGAAAGAATAATCTTATTCAATTCACACATTATCTGATTAGCAATTGAATACTAAAAACGGATACAAACAAAATATTTAAAAAAAAAAAAACCACAGAATTTTGACTCTACTCGATATTATTATTACGGAATACTTATTTTCTTTTTCTATGGTTCCTGTTCCTCCATCTTCTTTTAATTTGTTTTTTCTATGAGATCTTTTAATTTGTTTATGAACACCACGTAAGCAAGTGGAGCTGATTAATTAGCTGGAATATATGCTGTTTGGAAATATATTTATTATTACTTTTTGACTTGAAAAGTTGCTTTAATAAAACCGTAAAAAAAAAAAAGTGAATAGGATATAAAAAATTTCTGATTCATTCTTTTGTGGCTCAGAGTAGATTGTTGCCAGTGATGGAGGCATTATCGCAGAAATTCAATCTGATGTTCAAATTATCATGAGTCACCAGAGATATTAAGTTAGAAATATTTTTGGATGATACACATATTAGACATATAGTGCATATTTAATATGTTATGAGATGAAATAATAAGATGATCTTATATTGAGTTGAGAAAGTATTATTTTAATCGTATACGAGTGTGAATGGTTTCAAACAGGATATTATGAGAGTTTGGTTGGTAGTATTAGGCACAAATTAATTTTAACATGATAGATGTAGTAGTGTAATACGTTAATACTAGGTTAAAATAGTATAATACATCAATATAATAATAAGAGAATAATA
>NC_029793.2:143147988-143149934 GCF_000816755.2 Arachis ipaensis | reverse complement strand
AGTAACTAATGATTTCTTTTTAAAAATTTATTAAATTTTAAGAAATTGAAATCATTACTAATTAGTAATTACTAATGATTAATGTTCTGAAAATCAGATCGGATCGATTTTGTTACTATTCAAAACTGTTCTGTAAAAAAAGTTAAAAAAACTAGCCGAATCAGTAATTAAGTGATAAATCGATGGTAACCGATCCGATTTTTTGAATTACCAGTTCAAATGTGTATATATTTAAAAAAACCCACAGAACCCCACCCCATCCCTTTCTCTGTGACTTTTTGTGTGACTCTAACCTAATCCTAAATCCTGCTCCAGGCGTCAAAAATCCTCAGTCACCACCAGCAGCAGTAGTCAGGAGCCCTTGCCGAACTATTCTTCTCAGTTAGAGGGTGTCGTCATCGTCGTGGACTTACAGATCGAAGTGCGGTCAGTTTGATTCCTTCATCACTAGTCAATTTGCTTGATCATCGTCTCTATCTTGTCGTTCCTCCCTCGTCGACAATTGAGTTTCGTTCCTTTTTTGCCGGCTATTTCGTTTTTCCATCGATGTCAGTTTGGTTCCTCCGTCATTGTCGGTAGCTCTGCTTGTATAATTTTTTTTTCTTTTGTTAATTTTTATGATTTTGAGTTTCAATTTTTTAATGCTTCAGGAGTATGGAATATCTGAATAATATTTATGATTACAAGTAATTACTGTTAAAATCTATGTTTGCTTTAATTATTTTCTATTTTGTTAATTTTACCAAAATGTAAAATTTAATGTTTGGTTCTTGAGTTGCTGTTTTTTACTGTTTGTTGTATTTTGAGTTGGGGTGAGTAAGTGACGGATCCAAAAAAAATTTATAATGGGACAAAATATATAAATATAATAATTTTTATAATAAAAATATTATGTTACACAAAACTCACTTATTAAATTATTCATTAATGGTTATATAATTGTATATAAATAATTAAATATATGTATTATTTATTTCATTTTTAATGTGTATTTTGTATTTTATTATATATGTAGTAGTTATTTTTCTATGTACATATAACATAATTAGTCTTTAAAATATTTAATTTAAATAATAACATATAATTTAAAATTTTATTATTTAGGTTTAATATTTTTTAAAAATTTAGTAATCTTTTTGTTAACAATACAATTGAAATATCTCTCTTTTTATATAGAATAAAGCTATATATCTAAGTTAGTCTATCTTTTTGTTAACCAAGTCCAACTAAGTTAGTCTAAGATAACAAAATCAGTTATGACTAGCATTATTCTAAGTCTTATTGTTTAACTTTGTTAGACTTAGTTCATAAAATAACTTAGATGTAGTATTACTTATATATATATAAGTAAATAATTATTTAAAAATTTACTTTGAACACACACACACTTAGAAATTAACTTCTCACACAATTAGAAGTCAACTCTTATTGAGATTCATAGTTGAAAATTTTCTTTCAATTAATGCAGTTGTTACGAAAAAAATTAAAACTAATATAAAAAAAGATAAATAATACTCTTTCGAGTCGATTTCTAAAAAAAAAATAAATTTCATTTAAATTGAGAATTAATCATTCTAATAACACTTAATATGAAATTCTTAAATTAACTATAAAATATCAAAAATTGAGTAAAAAATTATTGTAGAATAAATTTAATAATTTAGTGAAACAAATAAATATTATTATTATATACAACTAAAATTTTTAAATTGTAGTAGAGGCGTTTACCCTATAATCACACACGTACATCCATCTCTGTATCTCTGTTACTGGGTGAGTTACGGTTTTCTTTTTTGTTTGTTGTGTTCTTAGTTAGAGTTGGTGGTAGTGTAATTGTTGAGTTTGAATTAATTATTTTTTTTTTTGTTCTTAGATTCTCTTTTTTTTTTTAATTATTGTAAATTATTTAAAAAAAAATTTGTTCTTTACTTTTGTTTTTGATTGAT
>NC_029793.2:143147562-143147852 GCF_000816755.2 Arachis ipaensis | reverse complement strand
TTGTATATAAAATTTTTAATAATTTTATTTTATATTTAACTAAATTAATTAAATTTCAGTTAAATTTAATTGAACTTCTGAATTATTAACGATTTCTCTTTTTTTGACAACTATCCCTTATATTAACGAAATTTACTAACAAATATCAATATTTTGATAAATTTCACATAATAATCTAATATTGAAAAAATAGCCAGTATTTGACCTAGAAAAATATTCCAAAAACACATAAATTATTTTTATTTTTTACGTGCATGTGTATTATTTCTCTTGCATAGGTGGGAGGTGGG
>NC_029793.2:143146766-143147528 GCF_000816755.2 Arachis ipaensis | reverse complement strand
TTGTGCAAGATGGCCTTCATATATATTTAGTTATTAACACACTAATGGATGGTTTTCATTACATTCAAAATTATAATTAAATCATAACTATTTAATACACAAACAGTATTAGGCGACATTATTTAAATAAAAAAATTTATTTAATTATTTTTAAAAAATAACCATCTCAAACTCTAATTTTATCAAAGCATTTCACTCTAATATCCTCTTCTTTTCCAATCGATTCTTATCCTTACCTTTATCAATAATCATCTCACTTCACTGTCGCTACTTGGCTTACCACACGTTGCTATTGGCGAGAGAAAGACTCTATAGAACGGAAATCACACGCGGAAAAAGGAAGTTATCATATATATAACTGCACTATTTGTAAATCCTTATTTTTAAAAAATTAAAAATTAAAAATTATTAAAAATTAATTAAATTAATTATCATGTGATTTTAATTTTCTTTTTAACTCCATTCTTCACTAAATTCATTAATTATTTTTATTGTTAGTACTACAGATTTAGTATTATTTATTAACTTAAATTTTGATAATTACTAAAATAAAAACTAATTCAAACTAATCCATATTATTGAGATTGAACAAAATAAATGATAAAGAACAAAATCATTAATTTGTTGTCATAGTACACAAAAAATTATCTTAAAAAAAATATGTTCAATATGGGTGGAAGACATGGCCGAAACACAAAGTATATTTTGCTTGATTTGAGTTTATTATTTTTGTTTGGTGTTATTTTTGAGTTGAATTTAGAT
>NC_029793.2:143142271-143146741 GCF_000816755.2 Arachis ipaensis | reverse complement strand
GAAAATTATTATTATTACATTAAAAAAGTATGGAATACTTCAATATTTTTTTATATTTATTTTAAATTTGGTTTATATGGACCTGAATATCTGTATCTCATATATAATCAACGTTGAGAAATTTCAAATTTGTTATTTAGTTGATCTAAAAGGGGGGTGTACTTTTTCTTTGTATTTATTTGATTATCGTGTTTGCACGCCATACTCATTATACCTAATGTTGGGAAACGTAAGAAAAAAAAAAAAAAATTAAATTTACTTAACTTATTGGAGATTAAAATCCCTAATGTAGTCTAAATTAGACTTAGATTATAAAATAAAATTGATTAAATAATTTAATTTTCATATACTGATTGTATTAAAAGAGTTTTACATAATCATTTAATCGTATATTATCATATTAATAAAATTAAAGTAGTAATTAATTTGGGTTAGTGGAGTAGTCATCCGCTTAAGTAAATGTGAGGGGTTCGAATCATGTCTTGAACATACAGTAATTAATTGGTCAACAATAAATCCTTAAATAGAGTTTCATCAGATTCGCGACGGATTAATTATTGGCCTCAGATTAAGGGTTACCCTGAACAACAAATTCATTACTTAAAAAATTATCTAAATGATAATTTAATATTTCAATGCATCAAAATTAGGGAAATGATCCTTTTTTTTTCATAATATCGCTTCATATACTCTTTTTGCATTCTATTGTTTGTATGAATTTATAGAAAAAATTATTGACATTATTAAAATAAGAAATGACAATATTCATTTTCCAAAATTAAACTATTGATTAAAAATTTAGAAAATAAAAAAAATATATATAGAATACATTGGTACGTAACAATTTGATTCTTACCCTTTTCTAAAATAATGTCATTTTAATTTTAAGTCTTTTTCAATTTTTAACTACCACCACCACAACTGTCGTCACCTCCGATCCATTGCACTAACCATGGTCGCTACCTCCTTCTTCTCTTCTTCAATATCCAACTACCACCACGTCATACATACTTGAAATTTATTTTCATTAAATAATAAAGTCTTGGCCTTTTGGGTTTAACCTCTATAAATATAATAAATTGTTGAAACATGCATAAATTGATTAAATGACTTTAGGTGGCTTTAAAGGTATTTTCTATTGACAAATCTTCTATGAGGAACATTATTAACGTGACCCACCTGACACCGAAAAAGGAAGAAAAGTCTGTGAGATTAAGATGGCCAATAATTGTCTTAATTTGTTGAAGTTAACTAATTGTGAATACTTACCTGATGAAAGAGAGGGAAATTTGGTTTTTTTCAGGTATTAATAGTATTCCTCCTCTTAGGCCAAAGTCGTGTGCAACTTGAGAAACCAATTAGCTCCGTAAAAAAGAGGGCTTGCATTGCAATTGTTCCAACATGCAAGAAATCCGTGGAAATTATAATATCTTTCTTTTTTTTAATTTCTTTTGGAAAAAGAAATATTTTTGTTATTATCAGAATAATTTAATGCTCCTATTGTTTCTAGTTTCTACCAGTTGAAACTTGAAAGTGATTGATAACAATGCCCTGAATTTCCCTCCAACCCGCGTGTTTAACGTGTTAGCTTTGCGCATGAAACAAGCAACAAAGTGAATTTTAATTAAGATATATTAATTAATTTATGGTAAAGACGTACTAAGAGTCTACATGAGTCGGGTGAAATCGAATTTATCATAACTTAGATTCGATCTTAAATATAACACTGAGTCTACGTTTTAGACCATAACCCAGTCCTAAATCTGATTAAACATAAATATTGTCGGACCACAATTATAGCGAGTAAAAAACGAACCTTTAAAATTTTAGCAATAATTTTGTTGAAAATAAGCGTTTTTAAAAAGCAAAATCTTTTTTTTTTAAATTTGTATTGAACTTAGCGGCGGTTTTATTACCACCGCAAACAGTCCTAAATTTACAAACGGTAATAACATTGCGGCGGTTACGAACCGTCAGTACAAAAATGAACTAAACCTTATTTACTTGTATATCGCGGCGGTTTAAAACCGCCTCTAAATTAGTTACCGCAAAATATTGATTCAGCGACAGTTATACCAACGGTTACTAGAAATCGCCACAAAATCACTTCCCAGCACCAATAACTAGGGCGGTCCACCAAACCGCCGAAATTTGATTTTGCGGCGGTTTAAAATCGTCACTAATAGAAAAAAAAAACGCTGCAGTGCCTCTATTGTAGTGTATATGAACATGTTAATTTTAAGTAAAGTAAGATTTTTTACTATTTTATTTTAAGAAGAGTGCTAGGAGATCAGCAAATTTTGTGATTTGTAGCTATTAATTAGTTATCATTAATATTTTTAATGGTGTAAAATTACATCCAAGAATGTGGAATTATTCACTTTTCTTTTGATGGTTAAGTGTTGGCCAAATTTTAATAAAAAGTGCTGGCCTTATATTTTCTCTTATTTTAATTCTCACTTTTATAGTTAAAGTTTTTCTATAAAATTTTCAAAATAAATATCTTACTACTAGAAATACGGACGTTATCAACGAAAAAATACCCACGAAATAAAAATAGTGGCAAATTTATATGAACGTGGTAAAAAATTTATATGATTAATTTTTTAAATAGTGAAAAATAGTCAAATACCCACGTGTAATAGTTTTATTTGAATATTTTTTTAACATTAAATCCATTAATCTAGGATATTTGCTTTTCAATACTAAGTATTTGTTAATTTTATATTTTTATACTATGGATAATACGTATAGGAATGTGATTAATTTTTTTAATATTATATGATGTAATTTTATATTAAAGAGCATTTTTATTATGATATTTTTTTTAATTTAACTTTTATCGTTAGTCACGGAAAAAATGAGAAAAAAAAATTCGGCCTGATCAATTTTGTCACAGATAAAGTGTAGCATGCATCTTTTTATTTTGCCACGGAAAAGAGTGTGTCTAAACGTGCTAAAGTTGTGGCTAACAAAATGTCTCAACGGATATTAAAACCGTGGCTATTGGAATAAAAAGCGTGGCTAATTAAAAATGCGTCGCCCCCTTTAATCACAAATGTTCATTTATTGCCAAAGCATAATTGCCACAATTTTTTTGGAGTTTAGCGGCTAAACTCCTTATTTTTGGTAGTGTCTAATAACTTATAGCCTGATAAATAAATTTGAAATGCTGGTACTTACTCAAATTTTCAGACTTCATATAATATTTCAAAATGGTATAAAAATATTTTGTTAAGACTCATCAACCAGAATGGATAATAATTGCCTAAAGATTCATCAATTTCTAACAAAACATTGTAGACGTAGTCTAATTATTTTTTTATTGTTTTGTTTTTTATTCTTTTGAGCATTAGAACTGAGAATTTTTACTAGAAATTATGAAAAATTAAAATAAGGGATAAGTATTGTTTTGATCCCTAATGTTGAGGGTCAAAATCGAAATCGATCCCAACGTAATTTTTTATTTAAAATCATCCTTAACGTTTTTTTTCGTATTAAAATCGTTCTTTTTAATAAAATTTTTTACTTTATTACTAAATTACTCTTATTAATAAAAAAATATAAAATTAAAAAAAAAAACACGGGAGGGGGCAGGGGAGAAGGGAAAAGGGGAAGGACGAGGGGGCAAGGGAAGAGTAGGAAAAGGAAAAGGGAAAAGGGGAAAAGGGGAAGGGGGAAGGGGGAAGGGGCCATGGATTGTTTCCCAGTGGGACTAGGAGCACAGAGTTTCATGGTGTAATCGGCAATGAAGCACATAATCCACGACAGTTTCGTTTGCTACACCAGATTCAGGAAAGAGATGGCGGCAGTTTTGGACAATCTGCTTTAAATGCCATATAGAAGCTACATAGCGGCTTTCAACATATACAAGAAAGCATCTGTCCAATCAAATCAGTTCTATGAGTTCCATGGATGGTGTAGGGCTAAAGGGTTGTGTGGTTCCTATGAGTACCCTTTGGTGGATCCAATACCACACATACAAATCAAAGCTCTTGAAACTTTTCTCAGCGGCATGTGGCAGTTAATTGAGGACGAATAGGAGGAGAAGCCACTGATTGATGTTGAAGATGATCAAGTTAGTTGGGAGACACTGTTGAAAACCTCTGTTACTTTTTCTCATTAGAACGACATGATGAGCAGCTTCTTCTTCAACTTTAGACATGGACATGAAGATGAACAGGTTGCTGCTAGTGCTTATAATTATTTCTATCAGCCAAATGAACATTGTGGGAGTTTCCCTCGTAACCCTTCGTACCATTGGGGTCTATGCAGAAACAGAAGCAGAATCGAGAATCAAGAATCGGAAATCAGGAAGTAAGAAGTAGAAGTAGCAGAAGCAAGAAAGTAAGAAGCAGAAGAAGAAGCAAGAAGCAAAATCAGGAAAATAAGAAAGCAAAAGCAAAAAGCAGAAGGAGAAATGGGAAGGTGCAGCAGCGAGGTTAGCGGCGGCAGTGGCTCGCGTCTCCT
>NC_029793.2:143141222-143142183 GCF_000816755.2 Arachis ipaensis | reverse complement strand
CTTTTGTTTTATTTTTTAAAAATTTTATAATTTTTTATTAAAGTCAAGGTAGTTTAGAAATAAAGTAAAAAATTTTATTAAAAAAAACGATTTTAATACGAAAAAAAAATGTTAAGAATGATTCTAAATCAAAAATTTTGTTGGGGACGATTTCGATTTTGACCCTCAACGTTAGAGATCAAAATAATACTTATCCCTTAAAATAAAAAATACATTACTTCTTATGTTAAATTGATGTGTTTATATAATAGCAACAACAACAACAACAAAATCACTGCTATATATTATATGAAATTGAAAATATATAAATAAATAATTATTTTAAAATTAATAATTAATCTAACACATAATATTTTACCTTTCCATTTAAAATTAGATATTAGAATATATATATTACTCCCACTTACCACACCAACCATCTTTTCCTACTCTTCTCTAGTACTGCTTGGCTCTTCACGTGACGCTTGTGCTTATTTAGTATACTTTCTTTTTACTTCTAGAATAATTGTTTAACTTTAACTGTAAGCAATATCAATTATGGAAATAAAAATTAATATTAAATTAATTTAATTACTTTGTCTTTTACTAATTTTATAACAATTATCTTATGTATATACAAAAAATCCAGTTTTGATTCTTTAAAAAGTGCATTAATAATTTAATATCTTTAGTTTCATGTCATGATCAAAGGCAAGCAAAATAATGAAACGCAATGAAGAAAAAGGAATTTTTTTTTAAATGTTTATTTTTCAATTTAAGTCACGAGAAGCACAAGGGTAGAAGTGAAGGGAAGTGATGGGAAACTCAGCAAAATGGGTAAAAGATTGTATGTGAAAGTGGGGGGTGGATGAGGTTGTCGACCACTCACACTGCCACTGTAGGTTGAGTGGGATGGGATATAGATTTTCTTTGGATAACATCCACTTGAGATTATTATCGAAAATGTCATGCTAGCAGTAAA
>NC_029793.2:143140371-143141183 GCF_000816755.2 Arachis ipaensis | reverse complement strand
ATAATTATAGAAAAAATTGAGAAAATATACTCTCGATTTAATATTATCGATGGTTTTCTATTTTCAACTGTTATCACTTACCAAAATTTGTTGAGTATTTTTGGACTTTACAAAAGTTATTACGCTTTAAGACTTACTAATAGTGTTTAGGAAAATAGTCACCCAAAAAAAAATAGTGTTTAGTAAAATAAAATAGAATTTGTTCTAAAGAATAAGGTTATAAGAATACTATTTGATATGCCTGTTATTAAAATTTAGAATAACATTAGATAATTAGTTTTTCAGTTAATATTAATTATTTTAAAATTTAAATTCCANCTTTAAGACTTGTTTAGGAAAATAGTCACCCAAAAAAAAATAGTGTTTAGTAAAATAAAATAGAATTTGTTCTAAAGAATAAGGTTATAAGAATACTATTTGATATGCCTGTTATTAAAATTTAGAATAACATTAGATAAATTAGATAATTATTCTAAAAAATATCACATAAAATTTTGCAAGAGCATATATACATCCTTTAACATATATCATATATCCAATGCTACAAGCTTTTAATTTATTTAAAAAAAAATATACTTGTCATGGACTAGATCACCTCATAATATTTATAAGACTGACGACTGACACTACGTCTTTGTTCATTGGCATCCCTGTCTCCATTCACATGGTGGTTGAGAAACCACATCTACTACCCGTCTTCCATATTTGTAATTTATAATTATTTTCTATATTGAAATCATTCAAAGAAGCTTGGCTAAGCAAACTCAGGGATTAACTTGAGTAGCGTGTTAGTGCAGTAAATCAAACCAGTA
>NC_029793.2:143132721-143133081 GCF_000816755.2 Arachis ipaensis | reverse complement strand
AGAACAAATCAATTCTAAAAAATATCACATAAAATTTTGCAAGAGCATATATACATCCTTTAACATATATCCAAGACAAAATGCTACAAGCTTTTAATTTATTTAAAAAAAAATATACTTGTCATGGACTAGATCACCTCATAATATTTATAAGACTGACAAGTACTGCTACGTCTTTGTTCATTGGCATCCCTGTCTCCATTCACATGGTGGTTGAGAAACCACATCTACTACCCGTCTTCCATATTTGTAATTTATAATTATTTTCTATATTGAAATCATTCAAAGAAGCTTGGCTAAGCAAACTCAGGGATTAACTTGAGTAGCGTGTTAGTGCAGTAAATCAAACCAGTACCAGTA
>NC_029793.2:143131776-143132591 GCF_000816755.2 Arachis ipaensis | reverse complement strand
AACAATATTTGGTCTCCAAAAAGTATGGTCTTGTTCAATTTTCAACAATGGAAAATCCTAGTCTTACCAGACGACTGAGGCCTCCTCACTTAGAAGTTCTAAACGTGAACCGCACTAACATGATGAGTTGATGACACCACCACAGACAACCTTATAGCCCTCAAAGATTCAAACAAAAGATCCACATAGACCACTTCCTAGTTCCTATCTTTGAATAATGCTAATTATAAAATATTATTATCTCACTTTAATTAATTACAGTGTATTTAAAAATTATTAATTGTACATAATTGAATTGAATTGAATTCTAGTATTTTAAATAAATTAATAAAATTATAAAATTGAAAGATTTTTTTCGTCAAATTTGTTTTTTAAAAATTTTAAATTAGTCATGTTAGTTTTTCTGTCATTTTTTTGTTGATGGGGTCAAAATTTACTAATGTAGCAGATTAAGTGACACCCCAATAGACACTTAAAAATGTTAATTAACTATTAACATAATTAGTTTATAAAATTAGCAATCCCAAATTAAGAAATTTCAATGTCTCAAGTTCTCCTCTTAATTAGAGTTTGATACTATCAACAACAAAAAAAGTTACAGAATGACTAACATGACTAATTTAAAAATTTTAAAAGACTAATTTGATGAAAAAATTCTTTTAGGAACTAATTTAAAAAATAAATGATCTTTCAAAGACTAATTTTATTATTTACTCATAATACTATATTTAAATAATAAATATACTTATTTATTAAATTATATGAAATAATTAAAAAAATTGTATTTTTTAACTAAATATTTTTCAACTAAAATT
>NC_029793.2:143129404-143131745 GCF_000816755.2 Arachis ipaensis | reverse complement strand
ATGATATAGCAAGTAAAAAAAATTAATTATTAATAATAAATTATAACAACTAATTAAAATCATTAAAATAGAATAAAATTATACCACTTTTTGCTAGTGTCATGATTAACATAACTTCACTTGAAATGTTCAAACGTAATAGACTGAGAAATCTTTGGTGTCCTGAGTTAAACACATAAAATTTATATGTGTGGATATTGTTTCGGCCCAGCCTATCAAACCTAGGACCAGGGTCGAGCGGACGCCCCTACTCGATGGGTTGACGGGAGCCCACCACGGGGCTACCCGAGCGACACCCTCCCCTTTTGTGTGAATATGGACAACTAGAGCTAGGCAGATGGAGAGGAAGCTTTCAAGAAAGAGGGCCTATCCATGTGGGGCCCACGTTAGTACAGACTATATAAGGGGAGGGTCCTACCCCTCCCCCAAGTATCTCACCTACCCTGACATAAACCTTTCATCTCATACGGACACTGACTTGGACATCGGAGTCCTTTTGCAAGTGGACCACCTCCCTTTCTACGTACACTGCTCGGCAATCTGGAGGAGTTACGTGCCAAGGCCCATCTGCGCCTATCTCCCAGTCGCCCCACCTTTCTCACCTTCAGATCCAACCCGTTCGACAAGAAGTAAGCCACCGAACAAATATTATTTTAGATTTACATAGTAGACCTTTCGAAAAAGATAGATATATATTATATTAAGTGAGTTGAAGAAAAAGGAACGGAAGATAAAGAAGGTGACGAGAGAAAAAAGAGTATGTGCTGAAAAGTGGGAGGCGTCGAGAGAAAATGAGTGAGAGAAATAAAAAAAAAAGTAATTAAATTATAAAAATATTTTAAACATTTTAAATTTTAAGTGAAGTTCCAATGGAATGAAATTTTAAATTATCACATTTCAAACATAATTATCAAAATAAACTGCACAAATCATGTATTCTTATTTTGTTCTCTCACTTCTCTGTCTATTTTTTTTTTGAAAATATTTTCTAATTCTTTTTTTATTTTACAAAAAATAATTTTGAAATGGAAATGACTTTGGTGTTACAAAAATAGAACATAGGAATGATTTATGCTTGTATGGGATCTAGGAATGGCAATAAATAGAGTATGATATGGTTTAGACTCATCTTTAATTTTACCTGCGGATTGAAAGTGTCTCAATTCTAATATTATTCATTTTCAATCCAAAAGTATCCGACCCTATTTACGAATTACCAAAAAAATTATTATATAACTGGATGAGTATGTAAATTAAAAATTCAACACAAATAATACAGTCATTTCCCAAATAAAATAATTATCTCATAAATAACATAAAACATCAAATGTCTAATTTTATATAAAAGTTTTTATTAAAATTAATAACACAAATATAAATAAAATCATTGTAAGTTCATAAACATTTTATTTGTTACAACAATACCTACCTAAAATATATCTTTATATAAATATATAACATATATATATATAATATACAAATTAGTCGAATAAAATTAAAACTTAACATACATCCTATTCGATTCGCACAAAAATTCATTCCCCACTCAATCCTACTTGTTATGGATTGGTTTGAATATCCGCACATAAGACACATGCTGCTACTCCCTAATGGGATCATTAGCTTATGGGGTGCGAAAAATCTCAATGCCACCATGTCTGTAGCTCGATCTGTTTTTCGCAACTACGTCAAAGTTTTTCATATATTCTCTTACTAAAAATATTAAAAAATTATTAAAAAGTAGTAGTAATTATAGAAATATCACCTTAGGATTAGTAATTTTCAATCCTAATCTTGTTGTAACATTTTATTAAATGTAATGTTATTTGTATATCAAAAAGTATTTTATATAGATATGATATGATATAATAAAATTAATAATAGTCTCTAATTTTTTCGGTGCGCAATAAGTCGATAACATTACATTACGTTATGTTATATTATATATAAAAAGAAAATGATAGATTGAGAAATTGTGCATCATCTTTTGTCTCTAACAAGGCCACGTACCTTGTGTTGCATCAACTTGCATCTTCCAACTAGTTGTGCCATGTTGATAATCCCAATTAGGTATAGACAATTCGGATATAAGAGAGAAAAACAAGTAAAACTCTTGTACAGAAGAAACTAGTTTGAAATCATTATGATGTTCAAGAAAGCTGTTTTTTATATTTTATTTTTTTCAACTATTTCATATTTCATTTTGGGAATTAGAGGAACTTAGGACAATTACATAATTTACCCATAGAAAATATGACATAAACGTTAAATTTTTGGCAAAAGGATCTACATGTAATTGAATACAGTAACGGATCCAAAAAATTTTAGAAGTGGGAGCAAA